>NW_015386510.1:796547-856547 GCF_001527695.2 Protobothrops mucrosquamatus | reverse complement strand
CCGCCGAGACGGGGGGCCCCTCCGTCCCACCGGCACTCCCCCCCCCTCAGCACCAAAGCCAAATGCGAGCCCTGACCCCCAAAGCACCCCAAACTTTCCCCAGAGGCATCGCGCTCCGGAATCCGGAGTTAAAAGGGTTGGAGAGGGGGGGGGGAGAGAGGGAGAAGGAACAGGCAAAGACTTTTGACAGCCGTGCCGTGGCTCAGATCAGCCCGTTTCCCAAGATCGATTTTAAAAAGACACGCACAATACAAAAATATTTTCTTCTACCGAACGTTAAAGATCCTTCAATTGATCCAAAAGTTACAATTTGGGGGGAAAAAATGGGTACCCCAACCCCATCCTCCCGAAATTTAAAAGAGAAGGAAGCCTCCTCCCATAAAGAATCACCTAAAAATGAGAAAAGAGGTAGAAATGGGGGGGGGTGAAAAAGGGAGAGATAGAGAGGTTCAGGGGATGGGAGTGTGTGTGCGTGCGTTTGTGTGTTTGTGTGTGTGTATGTGTGTGTGTGTGAGAGAGAGAGAGCGAGTGTGTGTGTGTGTGAGAGAGAGAGAGAGAGAGAGAAAGAGAGAGGCAGGCAGAGAGCGAGAGCGAAATATCAAAGATTGTGCAAGATCAGCTTGGAAAGATAATCGATACTCGACCTAAATTTAACACAAACTACTCAATAAAAGTTAAAGAAAAAACTTACTTTCCATTTCCCCTCGCAGTTCTTACTGGATCTTCTCCTCTCTGTTTTGTTTTGCTTTATTTACTTAACAGCTGATCACATCCAAGTAAACGACAGAAGGTTCATTAAAAATAATAATAAAAAAAAAAATAATCCTCCAACTTTATTGGGTGAAAATAAAAATGAACAAGAAGTGGGGGGCATGGAGCGGTCCTTTGGGGTCCGGGAGTCGTTAAAGCAAGTGGCGACCGCGGTCTCGCTGTTTGGTTGTGAAGGGGTTGGGAAAAGGAGGAAAGGAAATGAAAATCCGATATGTCTTTATTCTGCTAATTATTATCGTTTTAGCCCTGTTTAAAAAAATGGCTGATTAAGTTGAGTGCGCATGTCTTTGTGTGTCTATTCCCGATATGCACTCTGGGAATGAGAGAGAGAGAGAGAGAGAGAAAGAGAGAGCAAGCGGGGGGGGGGGAGAGAAAGAGAGAAGAGAGAGAGGTGTAATTAGCGAGGTGATCAACATTCTCCAGACTGCAAATGACGCGCAGCGCGGACTTACTGCCGCTGCTTGCTGGGGACTCGCAGGGACTGCGGGAGCCACACCACTGGCCCCTAAGCAGAACGGGCAGTAGGAAAAGCAGCTTCACGGACACAAACACAAGTCTGCAAACTTCATTAGTAACACAGACACACACACACACACGCACACACGCGCGCACACACACACACACAAATAGATGGCTGGGGGAAATTAGAGAGAGAAAGTGAGCGAGTGAGAGAGAGAGACGGCAAGGGAGAGAGAAGAGGCAGAGAGGAAGGAAAGAAGATTTGCTCTTCTTAACTGCTCAGGAATGTGAAAAGATATGGGTGCAAATTAATTATTCCTCCCACCAGGGAAGTTCTTTCTTTTTCTCTCTCTCTTCTCCCCCCCCCCTCATTCTTTTTTTTTTTTTTTTTAAGAAGAAAATATGCTTTGGATAATGAATGTGGAATGTGCCTCTGTATGAAAAGGAAGTAAGGCTAAGATGGAAATTTTTACTCTTTCAGCCTTAAAGAATAATTTACATATTATTGAGGCTTTATTTACACACACACACACACACACACACACACATATATACACACACACATGCGCGCGTGCACACACACACACCACTATATATACAATGGTACTGTGTTTAATAACTGTAGCGATGTATACATATTAAGATGTATGCATTATTGCACATACCTATAGCAGTTTAATCTCCCTAGGGTAATTGGTCCAACAGCTCAACAAAAGTAAATTTATAATAACAAACAGTATTTTTAATGTGTAATAGAAACAATAAACAGGTTAAAAGCAAAAACTATTCTCAGCACATATGGTAGGACCATTAAAAAGAGAAATATTTCTGTTCTTGGGTTAGCTAAAGATATTGAAAGATATGAAAAAAGAGAATATAGGGGACAGTGCATAGATGCCATTATAAATAAGAATCTCTTAGAAATATGCAAGGGATAGAGATTGCTTCTCATTTGAAAATCTAATTATCCTAACCTAATACTACAGATGTGATGAGAATATGAGTGACACTTTCATTAAAATATAATTAACTAAAACCAGAAATCGAGATACTTTTAAATATTCCCCACTGTAGATTAAAAAATCATGTCTATTCAAAGTGCATCCAAACACACCATGGGGACACCTGCCCCAGTCCAAATGATATTACAGGAAAAAAAAGTCCAGAAATACTGGCAACTAATAACTTCCATATAAAATTATATTTATAATCTTAAAGTTCATATGCATGTGAAAATAACTTTCCAGTTGATGAGTCTTTATAATTCCTGGTTCCTGGGGTGCATTTTAAATTCTTAACTTAGGCCTTAAGAACTTAATACAACCGAAAGGTTTAGCACTGTTCCTCATAAAAACAAGGTATAAATATGCTGTTTTTAGGGGTCTTGTACCATCCGATATACAGGAACCCCTGACAAAACCTAAAGCTAACTTTGAAAAGAAAATTTCCACCTGAATATGAATACATGCTTGGCAGCAAAGACATCACACAGGCCAAAGATAGGGAGGTGTGGTATAAAAAATGATATTAAGGTCTTGGAAAATGGGGGATATATCCACTTAGACATCCAGTTCCTTATAGGCAACTTAAAATATAATGACATTTCCTAGGAAAGAGGAGAAAGCAAAGGCATCTGCATTTTTTAAAAAAATATTCTTTGCACATAGTTTTAATGACGGAACATCATAAGAGTTTTCCTTATGGAGAATCACTTAATATTGCTTGAGAATTAGACCTACTTCTCAATAAATAAAACTGCACATGATATGCACACAGATTGTGAATGCATATCATAAAGCTAGATTTAAAAAGAAGGAAGTGACAGCCTCCTCCTTGTTTACAGAGAGGGACCACTGAAGCTAACAATACAGTTCCCAACCCCCATTTTCAGACATTTTTGGGATTATGGAAAATAGATCCCCGACTTGTTTTGAAATGGAAGGAAGAGTCAGGTTGCAGGATTCACTGAGCAGGCAGTCAAGGAGGTTTAAAGTATAGCAGCCCATTTCCTAACCCAGAAAACAATTAGATACAATCTGAAGAATTAGTCCTTCATTATAATTCTTCTAGTTCCAACTCAAGTCAAAAAATTAAAACAGTTTGCATAGCAGAAGTGTATGGAAACAACAACCATGATATTGCAAAAATTATCTTTTAAGAGGTTCCATCTATTTTTAAAAGATGTTTTTAGAAACTTCCATACCCAGTTGATCACACAAGGCATATTTGATGCAAATATCTTCCTTGCCTTCATGGTATATAGCTCCTTTTAAACAATGTTTTGGTGGGGTTTTTTCTCTAGCTAAAGGGGTACCCATAGGAAATGAAATCAGGAGAGTCCACCCCTAGTTTTTTCTTTCTTTCCATGTTTTTGTTTCGCACCAACCTCACTCTTGAACCTCCTTTTTCATCTATCTACTTTCAGCCCTCAGCTTTCCCTAAACTAGTAGAGATCGAGATGGAAAAGGCACTCAGGGATCCTAACAGTTTAGAAGAAAGCCGGAGATTGCCACGTAGCTAGGAAAAAAAAAAAATCGAAGGAGGTTAATTCCGAAAGGCAGCACAAGTTGTGTATGTGTGCGTGCGTGCGTGCGTGCGCGCGTGAAAACAGCAAAGTGCGTTTCGGGCAGGGCAGGGGAATCAACCAGGAGCACCAGAGGGCTGGGAAGTAGGAGAGCTGGCTGTTTTGAGAGGATTCCCCTAAAAGCTCAGACAGGTTTTCAAGCCCTTTTCCTTTTCGTTCCAGGCTGCTTGCTCAGCTGATCGCCCAAGACCTCCGCCTAACCCCTTAGTTCCTTTTCTTTGGTCCCTACGGCACAGCTCCAAGGGAAACCTCTTAGGGCAACCCACCCTGATACTTGCGTGTTGGGGGGGTGTGTAGATTTTCCCAAGGGGGGGGGGAAGTAGCATGATCTTCCAAGCAGGGCGAAAGAGAGTTAATGACGTTGTATTTCACATGTGTGGGAAAACAGGCCATCCGATTTTGGATGCCACCCCCACGCCCCTGAGCGAAACAGACTTTGAGCAAGGGTATAAGAGCCAGCTCTGGCCACTCATTCTTTCAGACAAAGAGCGTGCCAAGGCAGCCGAGAGACTTTTGTGCTGCGTCTCCAAAACCTGTGCTAGGGACGTACAGGGCCAGGAGGAGGATATACATAATTACAATCTCTTCTCTTTTTAATAACCCGACATAATTCCCTAATAAATGGCGGGCCTCCTCCCCCCCCCCCTTCCCTCTCTCTCGCCCAAGGGAAAGACAATCCGTGCCTTTTGAAAGCGTCCCTTAAGTCTATAGATGAGCTCAGTTTGAAACGAGGTATTACAAGATCTCAGTGTTAGAGACCCCTTTATCTAAGCTACAGACACTTTCAGATCCCGAGACCCCCCTCCTTCCTCTGCCTTTTTGTTATCTCTTCTCCTCCCGGGGGCTATTTGACAAAGGCAGTATGTTAACTAACATTTTTTGTTTAACTCAGCAACTTCGTTTCAAACCAGACTTTTAAAAAAACCGAGGCCAGTTTTCAGGACCTTCCGGGAAGCAGGGAAGCCGAAACGTCAGGGGGCAAAAACGTCGAGGATCGCCAGGGTGGCTTTCTGAAAAGCGCCCAACAACTCCGCAAAACCTTTTTTTTAGCCCGGCGAAGAGCACCTCTTTGGAGCTTGGCGCTTCTTTCCAAGAAAACAGAGGCGGACCGCGAAGTCCCCGTCGCGGGTCCACGACCCGGAATATCGGGGGAGTCACGGAGCGAGGGCTGGGCTGGAGAGTGGCCAGGCCAGTTCGACCAGGCCAGGCAACCCGATCCAGCTCAGCCTGGGGAGGGAGGGAGGGAGGGAGGGAGGGAGACCCCGGATCGGCACATGTATGCGTGTGCGTGTGTTGTCAGTAGCGGTTGTTGCTTGAACCTCACACCCCCCCCCCAACACACACAGACACCCAAAACACCCTCATCCCGACTTCCGCGCAAGGACAGCTTCTCAGGCAAGCTGGCTGGCGTTTCTTCTCCTCGGCAGCTTAAAGCAAAGCGCTTCCTTCAGCTGCTTCCCGGGAGTCTCCGCAGGCTTTAAATACCCTGAACCTGAGCTCCTTGGCTTGGCTGGGGAAGGGAAAGCCGCGGGCACGCACACACGCGCGCGCTCTCGCTCGCTTCCTTTCCCCCTCGCCCAGCCACACGCCCCGGGAGCGGTGGGTGAAGGAGCTGGGCGCCCTCTGGTCTTCCGAGGTCAGCGCTTTGACAGGGCTGACCTGCCTCTCCTCCCGGCAACCGCCCTCGCCTTTATAAACACAAACAGCCGGGAGGACTGGCCGCCAACAATAGCAATTCCCCCCCAACTTCCCCGGCCTTTTGGCTCGCTAGCGTTCCGGCAAATCTCGGGCAAGGAGCGCTTCTCCACCACCCCGTCCTTCCCCAGAGCACTGGCCGGCTCTCCGGATGGCCCAGGGGAAGGGGTTCATCTTCTCTGCGGAGTGGGCGGCGGGAAGAAGGGAAGGAGACAGACAGAGAGAGAGAGAGAGAGAGAAAAGAACAAGGCGAAGAAAGCAACGGAAAAGAAAAGACTAAAATCACGAAAAGCGGGGAGAAAGGGAGAGAGAGAAAGAGAGAGAGAGAGAGAAAGGGGATAGCCATAAGCCTCCCCATCCCTTAGTGAACAGAAAAGAAAGTCAGTGGGTAGACAAACCTAATAGTTCGCAGTGGCAATAAAAGAGGAGGCTTTTTTTTTGGTTATTTAAGGCAATATGCTAAACTATCTCCTCGGCAAACCGTGATTATAAAGTAACCAAACCAAAAGTTATTTTCGCCCAAGGAGCCAAGTTTTCCAAAGAAAACGTGTAGATTTTACAACTAAATAAAAGCCACCACCTTTGCATTGTCCCCATAAACTACACATAAATTAAAAGTACCGTTAAAAGGAAAGCCTCCAGCAAGCAACATCTGATCTGACTTACCGAAAAAAGAAGATAATTTAAACCATATTTAATTACAAAAGCAGTAACCGAAAAGTAAATCAATCAATGCTTTCTCTCCAAAATGTTATCCGCCAAGGTAGAGAAATGATCCTTCGTACAGTCCTGTTTCAAAAGGCTAACTGAAACTCCAGTCTTCAAGAACTGATTACGGGGTGTTAAAAAAAAAACCCGGGGGGAAAATGGGGGCTCCCCAAAACTCTCAATGTTCTAGAGATTTTCAAATTTTGGCTGAAAATAATGACAATCGGAAAAGCTCGATGAAAAAGTTAAAAGAAAATATACCTCTTGAGGAAAAAGACCATCTCCTTGTCTTCTTTGTCTATCAGTCTCCAGTTAAAGCATATGGAAAATCTTTTCAAAATGCCCAGATTTGGCACATTGTCATTGCAAAGAGAGGAGTGCAGTGATGCTGTTATAGAAAATGGGAAATAAATTCAGGATTGGGTGCTGCCTCCTTCAATGCGGATTTATCTAAGTTTAATTTAATATTCCGCAATCACTGTATGATCGCATATAATTCACCAAGATTTTAAAGGGCTTTGCATAAATACGTGGACCTCGGGCATCAAGTCGTGTAACCCGATTAGTTCTTCTTATTTATGGGTCCCCCCCCTCATTAGATGCACTTTAAATTGCAAGTGCAAATAATAAAAAAGGATGGAACAACAGGGTTTGGAGAAGCAAACGATTATAGGAAGAACTGGCTTTAGAAAATTCACTCAAAACATAAAATCAAAAAGCACAAAACGGTTGTTTGTAAAACACTAAACCTTTAATCGATTTATTGGCATTCTGATCGATTAGATAAACGGAAATCCATGGTAAACATAAAGGCATTTAAAAACATTTCCCTCTAATTTCTAACAAAACTTTTATGTTCCGAGGAGAAAAAAAAAATATATCAAACGACTAACAGGAAATTCTTCAGATATCAAATTACGATAATAAAATTATTTCCACATGGAAAGGGATAATGACAATGATGATAGTAATTATAATAATGAATAATTCAACAGCCCTTTGACATATATAGAAAACCTGATTCAGAGCAGCTCGCGAGGAGCTGGTTTTAGGAGGAAAACAGTTTATTAAGAGAAATTGACTTGAAAACTGACATTTTCAACTAGACTGACAATTGTAGGGGAGATTGTTAAAGTTATGCTAATTTCCTCCGCTATCACAAGAGAGTCCGGCCCATGTTCACTGAAAGCGTTGCCCTTTCAATCGAGTTACTATCTATTTGTAAAATAAGTATGTAAATACGCCAGCTCCGTCTGAATTACAAGAACAAATATGTGCTTATGTCGGAGTTTGGGGGAAAGTGGTTAAGACCGAAAACACCGGTGCCTTCCCCTCTAAATAATCCACCAATACGGCCCCACTCGCGCTTTCCAGGTCTGGGCAAGAGAAGTCAGCATAATATATATTTGCGGTTGAAGTGAAAGAATAAAGATGAGGAGTTGCAAGCTGGGGCCACGCAGCAGTCGGAGCTCGTGGCATTCAGGCTGCGTGAAGAGGAAGTGTTGCTGTAACGGGTATTATGTTTATTTGATAAAGAAAATCAATGGAAGTGGCTGTAAAGTAGTTAGTGAGGCGTGTGTTTGGGACTCGGGTTGAATAGTGACTCCACCGGGCTGGTCGATCAGCTCTAAGAGCTCTGGAAATCTACCCTAACCCTCCGCCTCAGCTCATCCCTTCCTCACACGCAGCCTCTGCTCATCTTCCGAGTCCAGGGAACTTCCCTGGCAGACTCCGCCCTCCAGTCCTCCCCCCCGCCCAGTCTCTCCCTTCCAATTTCGTGCTGGCATCTTTGTCATCTCTTCCCCCCCCCCATTTTGCTGGGGCTGTAACGTCCCTCTTACCCCACCGGCCCCTGTCATGATTCCTTCCCCCCCCCTTTCCTCCCCCCTCCCAGCACCTTTCCTCCCATTCCTCCGCTTTCTCATCTCTTCAGTCAGCTTGTTCAGCGAGCCTCCTGGCTGAAGGGTTCATTTCCACCCCCCAGCAGCCAAAGTTTCTTCTCTCACCCTCCTTCTGCCAAGTCTGGGAGTGGGAGTCCTGGAGGCATCACTTATGCTGGCAGCAAAAATTTGCTTTTAAATGCCAGGGATGACCAGCTCTAGAAATAATAGTAGAGTGCCTTTTAGCATGTGCAGAGTGCCTGTGTCCCTACTGAGGAACCACAAGAGTTAACTGTCAGTGTCCGGTTACCCTTCTCTTTCTAGCAATTGTGTGGGCGCACCCACGAATACACAGTGCACGGTGAGCAGAAGAAGAACTATTATTGTCAGCAGGATGGCTTGGAAGTCAGCCCCGATGCTGGCTTTTAGGCAGATTTATTTGCAGCAAAATGTGTAGATATAGAACAAAGCCAATGGTAAATGTATATGTGTGTCTGGTATTTGGCAGAGGTATATTGGGGGTGGGGAGAGAAGGGAGAGAGGACAGAAAGAAAAAAAAATATTCTAAACATTAACAGATCCAAACTGTTAATGAGTCACAAATATTGAAAAGCATTGAAATCAGCCTATAAACCAGTGTGCAATCTTTAAAAGGGTCCAATTCCTCAATATAACTGCATTTAAATCAGTTGTCTCTTTGATCCAAACAGGTTTACTTAGATGTAAGCCCCAGTCTTTTCAATGGGATTGTTTTTCATCCTGTACCATGTTTTTTTCCAAATTGCAAATTACAATTATTTAAACATCCACCTGTCTCTCTCTCTCCCCCCCTTCCCCCCTCCTTGACCCCAAATAAATCTGAAATCATTCATTGGAATTTGCCATATATCCAATCTGTTTAAGATTAGTCTCTTGCCTTCCCAATTGTAATTTCTTGCACATCCATATGAAAGAGACTAAGGTGTCATCACTGGAGAGCTATTTTGGAACAAATTTCTGGAGAAGATAAATGACCTTAAAGAATAGGTAGTTTTCTTTTGCAGTTTTTGCACAAAAATTCACATTGTACCTATTTATACATTTTTGTTTTGCTCCGGTCCATCTTTCATCGGTGGGAATAAAAATATCTTTCAAGCTTTGTAGGCCTTGAATGCAGGAACATTCTTTGCATATGCACATACATGTACACACACACACACACACACACACACACACACGGGGTGGGAGAGAGAGAGAGAGAGAGAGAAGGGAGGGAGAGAGAGAGAGAGAGAGAGATTCTTGTGAGTGTGTGCTTAAACCACAGTTTTATTTCCCTTTCCACTATCAGCTTATATAAAAACACAGCCTGCAAACTTGCAAACTCCATGAAGTTCATTTCCACCTTCTGGTTTGAATTAGGAAGCCCATTATCTAGGCCCCTTTATCATCTCTTTCCCCGCCTTGTGGCCTCGTTAATAAAAAGGGCTTTGGTGTGGTCAATGTTACAACATGGCAGCTCTAAAAGAAGCATTTCATTTTGTAACTCTGCTCTCTTTACTTACTCCACTCTGATTTGTCTCTGCTTCATGTGTACACACAAACACACACACACAAACATACACACAGAGAGAACTCACGGAAACTCCTCTGCCTGTCTTTTCTCATTCCAGTTGCAGAATTCTGCTGCTCTTTAAGTTCAGGTAGGCTTGCCAGGTCTGGCTGAAGCAGGTTGAGAAGGTCGGTCAGTATGAAATCTAGAAATGCCATTCAAATGTGGAGGTTTGGTATGGTGGGAAGATGCTTGGTGTGTTCAGAATAAATTGGGGGTGGGAAGTCAGATAATGTTTGATTGCAGATTTTTACATTGATACACTGGACAGGTTGGAAGTCTTTCCTAGCACATACCCAGTACATGAATACATGATGATCCACTGAAATATAATACTGTAACAGTTATTTTCAATGCCACCAGTGGCACTTGTAGCTTTTCTTTAAATATGTGAAGGGGTCAGCGGAGAAAGGCTTTGGTAGACTACCAGAGGAGACAAAGAGGGGAATCCACTTGACTTTACAGGTGAAATGTAACTTGAAAGAGATCTGAAAAAGATGTTATATGGGACATATATTAGATAGAATCTGTTTTAATGCCTGAGAAATAAATGTCTGGAAGTTTGCAAATGTCTATTCGGGTTAGACTTTCTTTTGGACTTCTATGTTGCCTGTATTTGGATGAACTGCAAAATAGCCAACATTTCTTAGTCTAATGTGTTGTGGGGATCCAGTTCCTACAGTTAATTTCTGATTCATTGTGAATGTTAAAATGGATTAATTGAATAAAGTGTGGTTCACTGAACAGTAGATAAGCATGTTGTACAAATGCAAGTAGCATAGCTGTCTTTTCCTTGAAACAAGGATGGGGAATCTGGGGTCTATCAGTTATAGTACAGGTCTCAATATTTTCTCCACACAAAGCAACCAATTTGGAACTACTAAGACTTTGTAATTTGATAATATCTGTAGGATAACAGGCTTGTCCATCCTTGATTTAAGACTCTTGGGAAGTGGGTAGGTTATACATTTTAGTAAATATCTTTTATTTATGTAAAACATGTATATAGCTGTCCATCTTATGAGAGAGGGATCTTGGAATCCAAATGGACAATAACTTAAGTACGAGCCAGCAGTGTGCTGCAGCTGCTTAAAAAACCAACACCATCCTAGGCTGCATTAACAGAGGATAGAATCAAGATCACTTGAAGTGTTAATACTACTTTATAATGCTTTGGTAAAATCACACTTGGAATATTGCATCCAGTTTTGGTCACCACACTATAAAAGAGACTCTAGATAAAGTGTGCTGAGAAGAGTAACAAAGATGATTAGGGCTAAAACATATGAAGAATGGTTACAGGAATTTGATATGACTAGTTTATGAAAAGAAGCATTCAGGTGACATGATAGCAGTGTTCCAATATTTGATGAGCTGCCACAAAGAAGAATGGGTAAGCCTATTTTCCAAAGCACCCAAAGGCAGGACAAGAAGCAATCAAGGAGAAACCCACCTAGAACTAAAGAGAAATTTCCTGACAGTTAGAACAATTAATCAGTGGAACAACTTGCCTCTAAAGCTTGTGGGTGTTCCAACACTGGAGATTTTAAAGAAGAGATTGGTCACCCATTTGTCTGAAGTGGTAAAGGATTTCCTACTTGAGCAGGGGGTTGGACTAGAAGATCTCCAAGGTCCCTTCCAACTGTTATTCTGTTATTTTGTTATAACTGACTTTGGGTGGCTGCCAATCAAATATATTGTACTAAAAGCTGAAACAGCTTTCATTGTTTAGTCATATGTAATAAGTTATAATGGCAAGAACAACCTACTTTTCAAAAGTGTATTTTCTCTCTGCTGTGGTAATTGATTACTTAATATTTTTTGTTTTGTTTTGATAGAGGGTACATAATAGCTTCTACTCCATATCCACTCCAATAACTGGTTTCTTTCCTATATAAAACAATACTGCATGATGCAATGCATGTTGGACAAAATGTGTTTGCTCCAAACATATCTCCTTCTTATTCTGGTGTTGCTAAGCTTCTTTATAGCAGATTTTTAAAAAAAGGAATAGAAAACCTCCGTGATTTCAGGATCAGATGGCAAATTTTGTGGGATAGAAAGAAAAGTTGTTCTTTCTTTTCATACTGGAGCATATTTCATGAATATGTTTCAAAATATGATATAGTAAAAAAAAGATTGTATGACCATATGCAAAGTGCATTTGTAGTGCTATTGAATCATCATATACATGCTGCTATTTAAGAATCATAATTCAGTATAGAGGATTTGAATGTCGGTAGATTGCACCCCAACTGCTTACAGGTTAATAATTAATCAGGTTAGTATACTGTTGTCTTTGAATACTTTGTGTATATTACTTCTCTACTGTGGAAGAACTACCGGTATACGTATATTTGAATTCTATAGTTTTTATTTATTTTACTGAACATAAGTTTTCTTTTCCTGGAACTAAATGGTTGACTGGATTTATATATCTAATGATTCAATTCAAAAAATAAATGCATTAGGATATTTTATTTAAATTAATATCTTGGAAGGCAGAATTTGAAATCTAAGACTGCAGTATGTGTATTTTTAATTTGGGAATAAATTCACTTAATCCAATAGGCCAGGTTTCTAAATACATTTATTGAGGACTATACTGTATATTTCGAAAGAAATGAGTATTACCACAATCGGTAAAAGAGATCTTTCCTTCTTTCCTTCCTTCCTTCCTTCCTTCCTTCCTTCCTTCCTTCCTTCCTTCCTTCCTTCCTTCCTTCCTTCCTTCCTTCCTTCCTTCCTTCCTATAAAGCTATTTCCTTACATCTGTGTAACCATATTAATTTCACTACTGGAGTCATTATGACGTTCCTCCATTGGTAGTATGACCTATAAGTTAAACAGCCCATTTAGATTTAAAGGACACATGTTTGAGGGTACAAATCAGACCCCATTTATTCCAGAATAGGCACAGTAAGCTATACATGGAAAGTGTGTAGCACTCTGGGGCTTGTCGCATTTACTCACATGAGACATTAAGTGGGATGATTTGCCTTAGAGCAATTCCTATCTCTAAATAGGCTGTAATGTAAACAATATTAGTAGGGAATCAATGCCATTAAATTCGATGGGGTTACTTTGATGCAACTGGCTTATAATTACATTGCAAAAGAGAAACAAATACTATACTGAAGAAGGAGATTATTTGATGCATTATTATTTTTCTACTGAAAAATTTAAAACTTGATAGCCAGCAAAGAAGGCAATCCATGTATTATGCATGTTTGCATTTGAGTTACTTTAGCCTGCATCTCTAGGTACATTTACCCGAGAATAACACCCTGAAATAGAATCAGGCGTTCTTCAGACAGGGACATAAACCATGGTACTTACAATGGGTTATACGTCTTTTGTCTCTGTAGATATCTGGGGCAGACAAAAAGGAAATCGGCAAGGGTTTCTGACTTCTAATAGTTTAACAATAGCAGCAACAAAATGATGTTTTCCAGCTAAATTGAACTGCTGAGACATTTTGCTGCTGGGGGAAAGGTCAGAAATCCCCCCCCAGTTCATTCCTGTGAATGAACCAAAGCATCTGTTTTATGAAATTATTGAAGGGTAAGTTTCAAGTGGCAAGTTCAAAAGTGCAGCATCAATGCCTTTATAAAGGCACTAGTGCAAGCCACTGTTTGCACGGATACGAAAACAGTGGGATAATATCTACACATACTGTCATTTCTATGAGTTGGTGAATGGTACTGAAAGTTATTTAAATCCTTAGAGCCAGAAATCTTGCCTTTGCTTCTTCTTGACCAGCTGACAGTAACAATCTACTAGACGGCTGCTTCTGCAAGTGCAAACCGCAGGGTTTTGAGGCCTATTCTGAGTTGAAAACAGAGCAGAGAAATGATGTCTCGGGTTCAATTGGCCTATGGGTTGCATTTTTTTCTGTCACTGTTAAAGTAGTCCTTTGAAATTGGTGAAGAAATAATGCTGATTAATTTTTCCAAGATTTCCTGGCAATTGTTTAGTATGGGTGCTTTTGACCTTTAAAAAAGAGAGAAAGCTTTTATGGTTGAAAAAATTCTGAAGCAAGTATCATAAATTGTAAATTATAAATATAAGTACAGTTAGTTAGCCTCCAAATTCCGACTAAAAAAGGTACTTTTCAGGGATAATCCATGAACTGCCTTTTAAAAAACTGGCTTATTTTTTCTCTCCTACACATGCAAAAACAAATCTTATTTCCTTATGTACTGATGTTTGTTTTTTTAAAAATGTGGATTAAATTGCATTTTGGGGAAATTTTATGAATAATACTTTATCCAGGAAGGTCTAATTTTTTTTCTTTTTCTGACATCACTAACTGTATACATGAAAACAAATATTAAGTGTTGCACTGAAATACATTTTACCTGGAAGTAAGTTTCTTTCATCTTAATTAGATTTATTTTAGACATGTATAGAATTGTGCTGTAAAGAATACAACAATAGACATCTCATCACTTTTAATATGCTTAATGTGTTTTTTTTAATTTGAAGTGCAATATCAAAATGTACTTGTAAGAAGCATTTTGCTGAAATATGGATGGCTAAGTTATAATAGTTTTATCACTCAAATATTACTTACCAGCATTCACAGAGACAACTTTCAAATTGTCTCAATGAAAAGTATAACGTTTCTAAATCCAAATGGTATTAAGTCAGGATTAAACAGATGGCAGTTTATATCTCAACAAAATATTAAATATGGGAAGGCATACATTTTTCTAAATAGTGTAGACACTACTCTACAATACAGATTTTCAAGATGTTCTTTAACATTCCTTCTGAAACAATGTGATACTATATGGTTAATATACATTTATTCTTGCTGTTTGATTTGGTCTTTTACAAAATTATTTTAGCTGTTGCAGAGGTAACAGAAAATAGACAAAGAAGGAAGACATTGTAATCTTTCAAAATGTGATGTTGATAAAATACGTGGATTATTATTTAATGTAAATAATTTAAATGATCTCAATTATTGGTTTATAGGCTGCATGGAATTACTACTTTGCAGCTGAACAAAGCAAACATTTTAATTTTACATTAAACTGAGCTAAATATTATTTAAAGAAATTAGAAATATTAAAATCCTAAGTTAAAAATCCATTATTAATGTGGAAATGTTCTGCAAGACAGTCATGCAAGAATATTCCTATATCTTTAGGGAATTCTCTACAAAAGACTTTGATAACAGGTTATTTTAAAGCAATCATACATTTTGTTAGAGAAGAATATCAGCATTATATACCATGTAGGATTAATGCATAGTATTTTTTGAAAAAAAAAATATTAAAAGGAATTTGCATTCTAAAAATCCATAAAACAGTTCAAAGAGTGTTTAATATTTAACATTTCTAGAATAGTTAAAAATAATATAGTTTATAAAGTGATTTTATATGTAGAAACATAAGATATATACTATTTTGTAGTAAATTTACATTTGAATAACATTTAAACATTTATATTACCTATTTGTATCTTCTGTCAATAGAGTTTAATTGTTAGAAGTGCATGACACAATAGAATTTTTTATAATCCTCTAAAAATAATAATTACATTTAAAAATGAAGGAAGGCTTTCATTTGTAGGAATAATCCTACAAATTTTGTAGGAATAAATACATGAAACATGTAAAATTTTTCATTGTTTCTTATTCAAATTTGTGAATTAAATATGACAATTCAGCAGTTAAGAAATTCATTAAAAATCCTCTCAGAAATATAGTTTGACAAGAGTATTTTTTCTCTAGCAAATATTTAATATTGTATTAATTATAGGTAAAATGCTATTTTTATTACACATTGTTTTGCATTTATTTTGCATTTAGCTATAACAGTTGTCATTTTGGAATCATACTTATATTAATATGTGTATTTGAGGTACTGTGATGTCTCAAGTAGAATTCTAGTTTGTTATAAACAACATTTATTGTTTTAATCCATGTTATGTTAATAAGAATTCCTTCAAAATATTAGTATGGGATCATCCTTATTCATCTATAAAAGTATGAATATGAAGATGGTTTTTAAAGAGTTTATTCCTGACCTTATCTTAGTAACTACTTTAACTTAAGGTATGAGATACACCTAGAGGGATAATACATTGAGTTTAATAGGAAGACAGTTAATAACCTTTTTTCATCCCTATGCACTATCAATCATGGCTGTCACCAGTCTGCTGAATCAAAGCAAAAGTGTTCTTCACAGATGACTGATTAGAAACGCAAAATCACAAGATCCATCTTCATGGTCACTTTTATTATAGTCATTTTTAAACTGACAGCAACCTGCTCAGTTTCAGCAGCACAAATAGTGTCACTCAGTGCAGCTAAGCATGAGAAGATATTGGCTGAATTATACTCAAAAATAATTAGGCCCAAACCTTTTTGTAGAGTGAAGAAACAGTTTTATTTCTGTCTTTCAGTTCTCTCAAGTAGGCTACCTTCTATCCCCCAATCATTCTTTATTCTTGTATTTATACCGAATACTCTTGATATTTCTATTTGGCAACCCATTCATATTATTTCATTTTAAAAATGCGTATCTTATAATTCTTTGATTTCCACTTTTAATTATCTCACAAAATTATTGATAAATCCCCCCTCAATCACATGGCAATCTTCCTAAACTATCCATGCTTTGGCTTCTTGCCTGATTCTGTTAAAAAAATAAAATGTACCAACCCATCTTTATTTCAAAGTTTTCCAAGTCTACCAGAACACCATATTTTCCCCATCTTTTCAAGTTTATACTTTTCTTCATAATGTATGCGTGATAGCATTCATTATTAAAGATAAGAATAAGTCATTTAAATGAAATTTTTAAAGAATACTCTCCGCTTATCAGCTCTTCATCTTCTTCCTTTTTCTGTTACTTCTCATATACCAATTTTCAAGTGCAAATTTTTCACAATATGACCATGTAATCTTATAGTGACTTGGTAGCTGTCGATGACTCTTAATTCTTCCTCCTCCTCCTCCTCGTTATATTGTATTTAGGTTTAAATGTTAATGTAATTTCTTGATGTTAATCATTTCATCTTTTATGGGTGGACTAAGGAGTAAGCACTATTGATTTCAGAATCTGGTAAGTGTAGTAGGATTGCAGCCCAAAATTTGGTTTACCTGCTAAATGATTAGGATAGGGAGTTAAGCTAATGTAGCATTATTGTAATGCAGAATGATAATGTTGGAGATTATTCATCTCTGCTCTGATGGAGGTAATATTTATTTCAGATGGGAACAAGAAGGAATGATGTGCTACCAACAAAATATACCAACAGAAATAAGTAGTACACACAAAGACACACACACACACACACACACACACACAAACAAACTACATTTTTCAATCAGTTATAATCCACAACTACTTAGAGAAAACAAACCAACAACATACCCATGATATGCCAGTGCAGATGTCATATATGCTGGAACAAAGTTTATGACCAGAATCACAATATTTGTTTTGTGACCAACTGCATCTCTCACAATAAGTGTCCTTGAATAACAAGATAGTTTCTATTTGTGACTTTTTATTACTTCTAGTCATTGGGTGTGTCCTGGAATTAAGCCAGAAATAAAAATGTTAATTTTTTTTGCAATGTTCTATATCACAGTGATGAATAGTTTGTGATGTTACAAATCAAATTAGACAGTTAAATAGCTTTGCTTCATAAAAAATAGGATGTAGTGCTATTTAAAAATTATTCAAGTATATATTATTTTCTATTATTTATCACACTGTAAATATTATCAAAATTCAAAATTACAGTGCTATCTTTCTGCATTTCTTATCATCTTAAGTTGCAAAAGTTATACATACATAATCCTGTATGTATAACGAACTAAAATAAATTAAACAAGTACAGTATAAATTTACAGGTGAATTTAACACAAAGAACCATACTTAAATCTAGGAGACTGGATATCAAACTTTTAAATAAAATAAATTGTTTTTTTATTTAAAAAAATGAACAAGATTCCATAGAATGGTCTTATGAAAGCTGTTGTGATTATTTTTTATTTTATTGGTATACTATCTTGCTATGTGTTTTTTCTCATGAAAAGAAAAAAAATCTCTTCTATTTTTGATGTGACTGGGCTTGAGCTGTTTATGTCTGGGAATATCCCACTCTAATTTTCACATAACTCTCCAAATAATCCAAGAAGAAATTAATTTAGTCCAGTGTATTCAATTTAATTTGCTAATACTGTGTATCCCAAGTACTGTTTTGTGAATTTAGAAATTCTGAATAATATATCAATAATACTGGATTTATATGGATATGAAAAATATCAGTAACATTGTTGGGCAAGAAATGGGGGACTAGAATAAGATTATTTGTCCAGTAACATTGACAAATTTAATTTGAAAACATAAATTTAATACTATTGGTATCAGTTCTGTAGTATAAGAAGAGTTTAAATCTTAATACAACAGCTAGAACACAACTGTGTAGTGCTACTGATATCAAACCACTCCCATTTACTCTACTAAAGTTTGGCAGTTACATTAATGTAATGCACACATAAGAATGAAATACAATTCCACCACTATTGAATAAAGAAGCAAAGCCTTGTAAATATGGAAACCACATGTTCAGATTAGAGTAGTAGTGGGATCTCGATCAAAAACAAGCTTAAGTACAAAAAAACGTGTGGTACTTAATATGGAAAGTCTTATAAAATGAAATAGTGAATGTACCGAAAACCGTATGGGATAAGATTAATAGCTTTAATCAAAAATCATAGGGGAGGGGCGAAGGATGAATGCATTGTCATGAATTGTTTTGGTTTTTTTTTGAAAAGTGGTAAATGTAGTGAAATGTTAGTATTCATTTTCTTTTTTAAAAAATCACATTTCAAAAGTCATAAACATCAATATTTATATGGTTAAATCTCTCTCTCTGGTATTTGTTTTGGTTAGATTGAAATGCTAAGCCCATTCAAGGCAAGCTTTCATTCTGTTGATAGATACTACTTGTGCATGTTGAAATAGCTGTCACAGAGACTCACTGCATGATGTACATTTCAAATGACCAGGCTATCATGTGATAGTTGTCAACGCCATACCAAAAAATAGCAATATTTTAGAAGCACCTTTTATTTTTGAAGCTATTCACCAAATCAGAGCAACACAATGTAAGTATTATTTATTTATGGGATTTACATCGTTCTCCCATTAATAAAAGAGCATTAATAGCCCTAAATAAAAATAAGTTTAATTTACAATTAACAATTTCAATTAAAATTAATTAATGACCATAATATTTAAACATATGTAAAATTATGAAATAGTCCAAAGGTTTTTTTTTTTGAAAAAGTGAGTTGGCATGCTAAGAAAAACTGAGTTTTTGGAGATTGATCATATCTTCAAAGCGAATTTGGTCAATGGCTTGAAAGCTAGTGAAAAACACCTTCTTTCTTCATTCAGGCTTTTGCAACTCACAATATCATTAAAGACTCTGTCTGTAGATCTAACTGTCAGAGTAAGTTCATAAGAAGACTGGTTGTTTCACAAATACTAAGACCAAGCATACCATAGCATTAAAAAAATGAAAACCAATTCCTGACTTGAGTTGCAAAAGCAGATAACAACCAATGTAGACATCATTTTCTCTAGTTTATAACAAGCATTTTTTATAGAGGTTCATCAGGATCACATTTCAAATGTTTAAAAAAGTAATGATTTCCTGGTAAGAAGTTTGAAAACTGACATAGTTTTCTTTTCTAATTTAAACTAAATGTTGGTACTTAGAAGAGTTGTCAGTCTTTAATCCATAAGAAAGCAGTTGACAATGCCCCTATTTGACCCATTTTAGGGAGATTTATAGTAAGATGGCAAATAGTGATTTTGCCACATGATAATGTAGTAAGTTTATCAAACTCACACACAGTTCATAACTCAGGCTAAAATTGCTATGTGAATTGCCCCTTATATACAGTATATGTACTTGATTATGGCAGATACATCTTTAAGTAAAAATGCTACAACAACAACAAAATTCATGAGAAGAAGAATCTTGGAATTTTTATTGTATGGTGAACAGTGCCCTTTACGTTTATTCTGAAGGCCAAAATTAGGGAGGGGAAGTTTGGAATTTCCTCCAAATAAAATATTTTTACTGCAATGATATGATAGTTATATGTGAATCAATACCTCAAGTCATTGAAAAATTTACTTTCCTGTAAATGCTTGTCTGTTGCCTTTTTGATACAGAAAATAAATTCCACAATATTGCTATGATATATATTTATTTGATATACATTTATCATTTTCTATGTACTCAAATTTTATTAATGCAAATATAACAATTAGAGACAAGCATTGATAAAACACTCTTTTGAGGACACAGTTTGAACCTATTTATCTGTGTCACTGAATTCAAGGAAACTTGCAGTCAGATACACATGACCAAACCACTCCAAGTTGGTAAAGAAACTTTAGTGATATTCACATTTATAATAGACATATTACTTCACGATTACAGTTCTTTTAATAGCCCCAGACTATTTAGTTCACTGTATGAACATCTATAATCAAAGAGAGTATAAAACGTTTTAGACTCTTTTAGGTCTAATTTGTCTTTAGCTATATGATAAACAGTATGATAGTTTTTCTCAACTGATACTTACCATATGAGTTTAAATAGTATTTAATAAATGATGATTTGTTTGTGAACATATTAATAGGAAAGGTATAGACTTGCAAAATTTCTAGTGGAAAATGACTTACTAATACTGTTTTAGGCATCTGGTTAAATCTATTGAAACATATTATATAAGATTAAATTTGAAAGCATTAACAACAAAAAAGCCAACTCATAAACTGATAGGGTTATGCTAATTCTGTTAATAAATAATATTGATTATGTGTCTTAATCATATAAATCGTTGAGGAAAACCTCTTGAAATGTAAGCACATTTATTTCTTCAAGTATATATTAGAAACATAATAGTAAGATAAGTAAATTTGCTCTTTATTTACTCAATATTATATGTAAAAAAGAAACTAAAGTGGTAGGTATTGGCAAAACATGATTTTTTTTTTTTAAAAAAAATCCCATCATCAAGTAATATAAAACAGTTTCAAAATTCAATTTATTTTATTTTAAGTAATTTATTACACATTTTAATTATAGCACACTGTACATGGTTGTAATAAGTACCACATGCAGAATAATTAAATATTTTGTGTTTTATCCTTTTTAATATAAGTATAATAATATAAACATGTGTACATGAATATTCTTCTTTAATTCAAAGTAGGAAATTAATGAAATGGCTTGCATCTATACATAAATGAAATTGGCATTAGTATGTCTATGATCCTGACACATAGTAACAGCTTTAAGTAAACCGCTATGAGTGGGAGAAGAGTAATTGTGCATAGCTCCCAAAATGAAATCTGAAGGAACTGAAAGTTGAAAATTAAGATTGAATTAAAATCTAATATTTACAGCTATCATAGTTGTAATAAAGAATTACTGAACTTTACTGCATTTTATTGTGTTGTAGTTTAGCAGCTGAAGAACCTTTTCCCAATAAATTTCCATAACATTTGTTTGCTGCTTGATTTTGCAGGATTTTAGTCTGCAGGATTTTAGTATGATGAGGGTCTCTGGGTGTTTATCTCTAACCATATGTTCAAATGTGAATAATTCTTATATGAATATTGAGGGGGAGAGACAATTCTACAAGTGTCAGAAAACAAATTTGTATATATGTTCTTGCTAGAAACTAAGTTAGACATCTTCAGCATGCCTCAATTACTTGGTTACAGTTATGTATGTTTATGCATATCTTCATTCCTAACTTTCCCCCCCAAAACTAGTATCTAAAATAATTAATCAGGTCTAGTTGGAAAGTTTCGTTATTTAAAATATGGCTTTCATGTCTTCTCGAATAAGTATTTTTCCTAAATTCTAGATTTATCAACTATTACTCATAATAATAGTCCAGAGATGGTTCAGAACCACCCTTTTATGTGTATTTCAGAGAAATGAAAACATATCATATTATATACATGCATATTGGATGCATTGTATATAAAAATGAAGAGTGGAAATTTTCATTGTTATACAAGTAAGTGAACAAAAGCTATGTTGCAATTATTAACTACTTACTCAAAAATAAGTTCTATTCAACCCAGTGGGTTTTTTAAAATTGATATGTATAAGAGCTCTGTTGTAAATGTATTATCATATATTTTAAAGATTTTGGCTGTAATTTAAGATGCCAAATATATGTCTGTATGTGTGTGTTAAAATATATCTGGTATTTTACATAAACCATAATAGCATTTTGACAATGATATTTTAATACCATATATAAAGAAACACATACAAAAAAGTGTGGAAAGCTGAATTACAAATAATAAAATTCCCACAGTGTTTTAGAATGGAAAAGTAAATTTATCCATCTCCAAACCTTGGACTTGCTGCCGATTTATTTTTATATTCAGCATTTACTGTTTTTAATTCTGAACTGAAAGAATTTGATTCTTATTTCTATGAAACATGAAGGTTAGCCTCCCTGTATAATATTCCCTCTATAATGCATCTTAGTTTAATTCACTCTTAGCGAAACAACCTGGTTCACTCAGGAGAGCTTCTTACAACATAATTTAGCTGGACCTTTTCTTAGTAAAGGTTTTCTGGTTTTCATTTTCACTTCATATTCTCAAATAAAAGATCCTTTGTTGTCTACCATTTGATTGGACTTAATGAAAAACACTCCATTTTAACCTAACAGTATTTCCCTTTGAATTTATTATATTTAAGGACACTGTCAAAAATGAAGCATTTAATCTCAGGTTTTTATACTTAAATTATATTACTATCATATGGCTCAGAGAGGTGATATAAAAAGGGCACCAAAGAGATTTAAACCAAAAGTCAAATAATAATAATAATAAAAATAAACCAGAACCTTGCCTCTTTTTAATATGAAACTAAATACTACGGTAATGTGCAGATTGAGTATGGTATTTGACTTTAAAGACTAACATATGACAGGGTGCCAACAGCTGAATTGTGCAGTATTGACTAAACAAGATTCACTGATTTGTATTGAGGCTAATATCTTCTTTAAACAATTCCGTGGAAATTGTGCGTATAAAGTCATTGGAAGCTGTTTCTCAGGACAGCATCTCCGGCGAGGTACCTGCTGGAGTGAGGAAGATAATCAATAGAAAGAAATAGAGCTGAGGATCAGACTAGGAAGCTTCAGAGCAGTTAGTGATGATAAAAATAGATGATGTCAATATTTGGGAGTAACACAACTCTAGGATAACAACAAAAAAGTGCATATGTTGGAAAGGGTTCAAATAGGGGCAAAGTTAATGCATAAATGGCAGCTGCTGCTCAAGCCACAAAACACATTTTTTATTCCAGGAATTGTTAAAACCTAACTGAAACAGCAAAGCGCAGGAGAGTATATTAAAAATTGTATTTCCAGCAATAAAGAAGTAAAAGGAGCTGTGTGTGTATATGCAAGTGGGAGCAATGCTTACCTCAAGAATGAGCTTATAATGTTAAAGCATCTCAAAACAGAGCTAGCAAATAAAAAATGCGGGAAAATGTTTTATGGACTAAAGGTTATAGTTTGGGTTAGGGTTAAAGATACATTTCTTTGAAAGCTATGGGAGAGTACAGAGTTGAAGTTACATCTGTACTTCCAGTGTTGATCCTTGGCTCTTTGTTCTTACTATTTTTTACATGGAAATATTATTTCAACCCTACAAAATTATTTCTTGCATAATCATAACACCATGAATTCTTTTAACTCTGAAGGTACTGAAATCATGGTATATGCCTGCTAATTCAATAGTGGAAATCAGTTTTCCTCCTACTGTCAGGTGATGAATTTTTCTTCTTTTCTGCTGATCCTTCTGTTGATATATTATGACATAATCTGTCAACATGAACAGATATGTGAATGGGAGATTGGGTGTCTGGTCTGCTTGGATTTCAAACATGGGTAACATGTTAGTTTCAGAAAGAAAAAAATGTATGTAGTGCATGATATTATAATTTTGATGACAAAAGCAAAGCAGGTGGGTTGTGATACACATTCTAAGAACAGAATGAATTTATAATCACAAATCATACACAGAAAATATTTTTCTGATCAATATTAACAATTTATTAAAATTAAAATTTATAAATCTTTTAAAATAAAGATTAATTTGCTCATATTGGGATAATTATTAGGTAAAGATTCTTGCAAACATTTTTGTAACATGAGTGATGCTATTGTCACATATGTTTTTTTAATATCTACATTTGAACTAATTTGTTAATTTTGTGCCATTTTCAGCACCTGTGACAAATGCAAACCAGAAAAAAGGCTCTATCTCTTTCTAGTTTAATATTGAATTAAAAGTATCAACTGCTAAGAAAAGCATGGATGTGGGAAAAGAATAAATGTAGGCCTACCTTTAGTCCTGCACATATATTTCCATATATTTCACATCCTAAGGGATCCCATAAATGCATTCAGTAAATACAAAAGTATAAAATATACATTGAAGAGAAGCACTTACTCCTATTCTTAATTCTGTATATATTTTTAGGTTTAAAAGATTACACTCCAAAGAAGGATTACAGGAAATGTTTAAACAACCAGAGTACTACACTTTAGGATTGCCTATATATGAAAGCACTAAAAGATTTAGGTTGAAAATAGTGAGTGGCATCTTAATATTAACAAGTGATCATAATGTCTGGTCAAACTAATTCTACCCTAAATATCTTAAAGAATAGACCATTTACATAGGATGTTTGACAATTTTTATCATGTGTATTATGATGAAAGGTCAGTGAAAAGAATAGTTTAAGGTAAAGGACAATAATAAAAGTTAGGCTTAAACATATGATAAGTTGATGTCTAGTAATGTTCTTTTGCTGTGAAATATGTACTTAAAGTAGAGAAAATTACCTACTTCTACCAGGGTGATAGTCTTGCTGAGTATGTATTTTATCATATCTTTTAAATATTTGAGATTTTGACTGTATTCTGAGAGGACAGGGCACTGTGATAGATTTATGAAGCTTAGACAGAAACAAGGGTAGGAAAGATTATGGTATACTTGTTTAGAAAAAAACTCTGAATGGAAAGTTCTTGATTTACGCTGACATATATCGAGATGAAGCTATAGTTTGCAAATTGCCTAGAGAATCCATCTTTTATTAAATGTTTGATGGATATGGAAATGTACATATCTATTTTAACACATTCTAGGAATGCCAACACACTATCGTACTTGTATGCATCTCTCATTAACATTTTTTTAAATTTTTGTTGTTGTTCTTGTATATGCCTCATTTCTAGTATACTACTAGAACCAATGCTATGATCTGAAGAACTATATGTATTGCAGAAAGAACATTAAATTTTCAATTAGTTACTTTCTAGCTTGTTCCAAATGGCATTGCATTTTGTATTATTTCAAAAGGTTAACAAAGGATATATTAACAATCTTGGACAGCTTTCTTGGGCAGATTATATAGAAATAAAGATGAGGGACTACTATGTGGAACAACATAATAAAGCTTTTAAGGGTATGGGGTTATGCTCCACCATTATTTTTTAAAAAATGTTATAGTTTGCATGCTACTTGATAAGGTTTTTAGACATTTGGTAATTCATGCTATTCAACATATAAACATTGTTTTTTCCAAAGTATTCTTAGGTATACCGAAGACATAATTTGACTCTCATATTTATATTAAATGAAACCTTAACTACATTGTTTACAAATCTGTAAAGTTTTGTAAAGTTAGTTATTCTGTGAAGGGCCCATTCTGCATACACAATTAAAAAGTCAACAGGTTTAATTATGGTTGCATAAAATAATAATTATTTAGGTTCCATATTTTATTAGTGCAATGACATTTTTTCTCTTGATGTAACCCAATAACACTTGATTTCACACTTAATCAATCAATTAATATTTATTTGGTCATTGACTAGCAAATTAAAAAAAAGTATTACAATTAAAATTATTATTCTAAAATATTTAAAAAAAATTAGAAGAAATACTACAGAGTAACATGCAAACTATAATACTTAGCTGTGGTCAAAGAATAAAATCAGATTGATTTGATAATTAAGATAAAACAACCCAAACGTTTTGTAAGGAATTGAGATAATAATTGCTGGTGAGCATCAGGTTAGAAGGGATAATACAAAATAATGTGTTCCATTATTTCCATTATTCCACCATCAGATGGACCTATGGACAAACTTGCTATCACACATTTATTATAGCAAAACTATGCAAGTTTTTGCAGAGAATATTATAAACAGATTATATGATTTAGGCACTGATAAACACAAGCACATTGGTATCCTGAAGATATTTTGGCTACCTTGATGGGATTTTATGTCCATCATATTTGTACTTCTATAATAGTATAGAATTTTTCATAAAGTGCTACAGTGACTTCAGGCAAGGACTCATATATGTCTTTAAAATATTAGGATACTTTATTTTTTTCCCAGTTGAACTTTTCTTTTTACAAAATAGTTCAAGATGTTTTACTTTAATCAACATTGCAAGTAAGAGAAACATTTTAAAAAGTGCTTTAAAATTATCTAACAAAAAAGACAAATTTAACATCTAGTTAACATCTGAAAAGGAATATTTCACTTGTATTCCCCTAGCACTAATCAAAAGTGACAGAATGAAGTGATTAGTCTTATCCTCCCAAAAGGTGTTAAAACAAAAAAGATAAAAGAAACAATGAAAAATAGAACTGCTTTATCTTGCTGCATCTGCATACATTCCCATAGATGAGGCAGGACTACTACCTACAAAAAAATTATATTCGACTCTTTGGATTATATGTGATATATTTGTAATCAGACTGACGTTGAAAAAAATAATTCAGTAATAGAGTTTAAGTTAAAGCAGTTTAGCTGCCCAATCCTAAACAAGTATTCAGAAGTATCAGTAGGCATTTACTGAAAAATAAATAATAGAATAGATATTTCCACTAAATTTAAAAGTATGTTTAGGATTATAACCAAAGTTCTACTGAGTTAAAGGACTTGCCAGAAAGTAAGACTTCAAGTTAATTTCCAGAAAGTAAGTTGTACTAAAATTGATTACTTCAAGAATTAGCCATCCATCATCCATCCTTCTCTGTCATTATTTCTTAAAGGCAGTTTATCTTAATTGTACACCCATAGGATTAAATTTATGTTTAATTGTTAAAAATGCATTTGAGAACTATATAATATAAATAATAAAATGTATGGAATAGAAGAGATTAACATAGGATGATGTAAGATCGATAGTTCTAAACAGTGTTTTTTTTGTAAAAAAAAAAAAAAAAAAAAAGGTGCCGGAACTCACACACATCATACAATTCGCCTTGCCTACCCTTCAAGGTTCCATCCAAAAAAGGTGCCGGAACTCCGTTCTGACAAACAAAGCCCTGGTTCTAAACTAAGTTTCAGTGATACTTATTTTCTAATAATTATGCTTATGCTTATCACAGCTGTATTAGTAAAAATCATATATACCCTTCTCGCATGCATTTTTTTCTTTTGTCAAAGAATGGTTTGACATTGTGGATACAGTGAATTTACTTGCTTATCTTTTTGTATTTTAGAGTTTCATCTACTTTATTTATGAGTTACAAAGACCTTTTCCAAATAATAGTCATCTGCATATATTATGGCAAGGAATTCACTTGAGTCTTTCTTAAATTATAAGCTTGACAAGGCATGGCAGAGAGTGTCATTCCTAAGGTTTGGTGAATGTTTCATGCACTGTAGAATAATAATAATAATAATAATAAAAACACCACTATCCTAATAAATAATTGGTGAACGTTAGAGATAAGCAACAATCATTAGCATGAGCTTTCCAGCAAGCCAACAAGCAATTTATCTCACCATCAGTCATCTACATTCTCCTAGCTGAATCACCATCTCTTAAAACAGCTGGTGTCGTTTGCAGTAATGTGTATGGGCGAGTTTGTCTTTGCTTGGGTTCAGATGTTATCAATGTTTAAACAATTGAAACATGAAAACAATTTTCTTTTACTCAAATTTAAGCTAGTTCCCACCTGACATAAGATCATGAAATTGCTGGTATGTAGAAAAGAAAACCAGAATTAAGCCAACTGAATGTATAGTTAATGAACTACAATACAAGTGGTGTATTTGGTTATCTACAGGAAAACTAAAGGTTCAACTGTGATTGTCAGAGCATTGACTGGTGAAATTAATGCTACAACAGAACAAGTGAGAAGCCAATTGTAAAACTGCTTGGCGCATGACGTTCAGACTATTCTCTCTTGCAAACAGGTTGTGAAAATAAAACAGATCCATGAGAACCTATACTGACTCCTTAAAGGAGGAGTTGGATAAAAAATGTAACAAATAAATGAATATCCTGGTTTTGCATGGAGGAGTTTAAAACTATGTCAATATTTTAATGGATCATACCATATGTAAATTTTGGAGAAAATATTCATAGTTAGATCAATATATATTTTTCAACATGAAAAATTTAGTGTTTAGTTTGCTGCATACCCTGCTGCATAGAGTTCTTTTCTTTCTAATTGGAATTTAACTGTGGAGAACATTTAAGGCATAATATGATGCAAGGAAGCAGTATACTGTTACAGTATGAAATCCAAGATGTCCACTGTAAAGGAAAGCTGTGTAGAGCAGAAACATATGCTTAACTAATTCTTGCTATAAAATAAAGTGTTTTCAGTGTTTAAAGCACTTCTACCTATATAGTTTAACATTTTGAATTGGCAACAGGTTTTTGTAGGATATTCTTTTACAGTTGAATAAAGAATAAAAAGCATTGAATGCATATTACAGTGAGCAGTGTGGTGGCCTAGTGGTGAAGACTCCCACTCGGAAGGTTGAGAGTTCTATCCTTGGTAGTGGCAGATATTTTTCTCTTAGGGTTCAAGGAAAAATAGGTGTAGGTGTCAGGAAGGGCATCTGTCCAGTAATCTGTCAGCTCCATACAATTGCCCCTACTCTACCCTGAATTAAGGGATTTACAGGGTCGTAAAAAGGAGTTTTTAAGTGGAGCCTGCCATAACATGGGAATAATGCTAGGAAGAAGAAAAAGCTATTACCGTGAGATTTGTAGTGGGGAAGATACACAACATGTGTATTGAAATAAGTGGTTTTTAGGCTATGATGTGCAGCTTTTGGAGAAAAGTTAATAGTGGTGAATAAAATTAAGCACAATATAAATGGAGAGAGATTTTTCTCCCTCTCTTAAATACTGGGTGACCTAATGAATCTTCATAGTGGGAAGTGCAGGACAAATAAAAAGAAGTACTTCTGCACCAAGCACAGAATCAAAGTGGAATTCACTATTGCAAGATGTAATTATGAAACCAAGTTGTTTGAGGACATAAAAAGGAGATTTGAAGAATGAAGGAAAAATGTTATTGATAGCTGTATGTCCTAGTGCTATAGGTGACCTCTCAGCATTGAGGCACTGTGAGTTCAGTCCAAGAAACTGTTACTAGGCTGCTATCCCAAGCCTCCTATTGGCATATCATTGCTGAACATAGGAACAAATATGCACATTTCTTCCTAGGTTTTGCACTGAAAGCAATTAAAGGAACTCCTACACTTAGAAACATCAGAAACTGCTTGTATACATAAATAGAACACAAACAATTCAATTCAATAATGCTACTTTGCAACTGAAAACCAATAATGTTACTTAAAAATAATTCTTAATTGTTCCTAATTATACATAGAAAATTATTTTTCTTACTAACAAATGTTGGCATCCTTGCTTATAAATTAAGAGCTAAATTTGTTTTCAGCAACAGTCTTGTAAAACCTTCATAAACAAAACTCCACCAGCTACAGGACCAAAAGACCTCTTTGTTGATTGCAGGAACATCATAGTCTATTTTAAAGACTGCAGAAGTGACCTCATCACCCTTCATCCCAGGACTATTGTATTTTCTGCAAATTAAATACTTTGGAAAGGAAAGTAGAGGAGTGCATAGGTCTTTAAAGTGGGACAACAAAGTACATCCTCTTATATTGCAGTAGTTCAAACAGGGCACAGGGTTAAAAAGAGTATTTTAAGACAATATATTCAAGGAATACAGGAAATAACTTTTCTTACAAATAGAGGACAAATGTGTCATATATTCAGTTAACATTTTCTGCCCTATATTTGAAGAGACAACCATTCTTTATAGAGCCTGATGGATTGTTTTTCTACTAGCAGAAAAATGTGGCATAAACACAACAACCTCAGAAATAGGTCTTTGGAACATTCATTTGCCTGTTTATCTTTTTTTTACAATGCCAGGTTATTATTTTCTGAATTCTGTACACACATTAATTAAATAAACCAGCCTGTCTTTATTGTTTATTTGGTTTCCATACCAATGAATTGTACAACTTGTACGGGTTTACAATAGTAAAATAAAACATACAATAATTAAATAAATAAAACTGAGCATCCATAAACCTAAAATATTTAGTAAATATAGGGAGTCTTAAATATCAAAGACTACTAGCTGCTCAGTTTTATTGTCTGAACTGATATTTTCTTCTGTTTTAAGATGATTCACTATGGAATAAATCACATCCTTTGATGTGATTATCAGTCAAATAATTCAACCAAAAGAAGCAATTTAAAATAATAGTATTGTTGTTGTTGTTGTGGTATGAAATGCAAATATCAGTGACATTCGCATTGTGTAGTACCTTTAGGACATTGTCCCCTTCACTTACCAAAATGACACATGAAAATTGCTTGCAATAGTGGCCCTGTGCCTTGTGCCTTGGTGTGTGACTACACTGCATTTTTATTTTTATTTTTTGACAGATGCGAGTAAGAATAGAAACTGGTCAGAAGAAAAGACTACTTTGTTAAAATATGGAGAAGTCTTCTTGAGAGTGGCTTGCGAAACAAAAGCATATGGAATAAATTACAACAGCTGATAATTGATTTTTCATTTCTGTTTTTCACAATTTGAGATTAATTGAAGCTAAGTCAGAAAAATCCATTGGTGGAAAGTTAACTCCCCCCCCATACACACACACTGGTAACCAAATGTGAGATTAAAAATACCAATTACTTGAACACAATTTACCATATTTATTTGTACATTGATATAAATTCTAACTTGATTTTTTTGTAAATTTGACACACATCTTGTAAACCCAAAGCTTTCATAACTGTATGAACTAATTTACATTATGCCTTTTCTACCTGGCCAGGCTATTTCTTTAATTGCTGTAGCCTACATACTCAGAATTTATGCACTAAAGGTTTCTTGTTAGATGTATGATAACAGTATCTACATAAACAGTAGAGTGTATTTCCTGTAAAAGGCACTTTCCCAATGGACAGGAAGTGCCCCTGACCAAACCCCCATCTAATTAATAGAGGCCCAAAGATACTTCAACAAGAAGTTGATTTTCACAAAGTTTAGTTTTAATAGCAAATAATCAAATGTATATAAAATAGAATTGTTACAAAGTATTTGACCAGGCTGCTTTTTAACATTTTTATTATTATTTCACAGTAATAGCTATAGCAGTGTTATCAGTAAAATACAGCAGTCCTTTTCTTACTGAATAAAAATATTTTTGAATTTGCCTTACATAGCTAGTATATAATTTCTTCTGATAATTACACTGTGTACAAATAGACAGCTTGCCAGAAATGCATGTATTTGTGAAGTAAATATATTGAAAAGATTAAAGGCAATATATCTCCCATTTCCCACCAATTATGCTATTTATCCTGGATACAAGATGGAACAGACACTTTAATCCTTTTTATTAATAAGCAGTAATTTAGCTATTGTGAATTGCATCTGAATTAATCATATTTAAAATGATTTATTAAAGCAAATTCTGACAATATGTAAGAATATCCTACCTGTTTTTAGTGTTAACGAGGGAGAGACTAGTATGATTGTTTTACATTATTTGATCATGTAAACATACCAAAAGGTGACGAAGATCCTACCTCTTTATTAAATTTTTAACGAATTCGATAGGTCGTTTCAATTTATCATTTTATTTGTATATCGTTGGATTCCTTGGGAAGAGAAAACATACAAAAATGCATACTTTTTAGAGTTCCACACACATACATAATTACAGTCTCTGTTACATTATTTCATTGTTTCACCTACCGTGGCCTTTAGAGCAGTGGTTCTCAACCTTTTTAATGCCGCGACCCCAACCGGTCATAAGTCAAGGACTAAACCGGTCGTAAGTTGAGGACTAAACCGGTCGTAAGTCGAGGACTAAACCGGTCGTAAGTCGAGGACTACCCAACCGGTCGTAAGTCAAAGACTTTCCCTGCCCGGGAGCGCCATGCATGCGTGGTTCCGCCCCTGCACCGCCCGAGGCGTAGCTGGCAAGCGGCAGAGACAGAGCAGGCCGACCACCAGCTGGCCCAGCCCAAGGGAGGTAAGGCACCCGCTGGAAAAGGGGAAAAAAATGGCGGACAAAAAAAATGGCAGACAAAAAAATGGTGGACAGCCTTGCTTGGCGACCCCCATGGAATGGTCGATCGACCCCAAATGGGGTCCCGACCCACAGGTTGAGAACCACTGCTTTAGAGGATATATATTTACACACATACATATACATACATATACATATATGTATACATCACATACATACATACATACATACACACACACACACACACACACACACACATATATATATATATATATATATATACACACACACATACATATATATCTCTAAAAAATGATTGCTTAACCAGTAGGAATTGTTGCCTGCCCTCCTCTAGGGCTTATATAGGCAAATTAAACTATGCTGAAGATGTTAAGGTTCAAAAGAAACGACAATCAGAAGATCTACAGTAGATGGTCCCTAATCTAAAGTCGTCAAAGATCTCTTGGTATACAACTAGTGAGGACAGAACCGTTTTTGTTTGTTTGTTTGTTTTTTTGATCATCTTAACAATGATCAGATAAAGTTGTTCAACAACGAAACGTGTTTTCGTTACTTTGATTATGTGTATAATAGCTTTTGAAAGGGCAATATAATGGGTGTTAGAACACCTAACATTTTGTCCATACAAGTGGATTCAAAATATTTTCATTGATGCAAAAATGAAATCAGCTTAATCAGGCAATATATGCTTTTTACAAATGACACTATTGAATCGAAACTAATTTAAATTCATTTATTTTCAGTAGCTTTCTTTTAAGTCAGTACTCAACGAGTGCAATGCCAAATGTACAGATTGAAAAATCCTTTATTTAAATTTTGCATTTGTGTTTACTGTGATATATTTAGCCTTTTTGAACCTGTTGGTCAGATTCACCAAGATAAAGGAATTTAAAAAGTGGTAAAACAATGCAGCAAACTTGCATGGAGTAGAGCAAGTGAGGCAACAGTACACAGATGCCCACATTTTTGTCGTTTAATACCTTATTTCTAGGTTTAGCTTGTTTGTTACAAGTTTATATTGCTTGTAAAAAGGTGCATTAAAACATTTTAAAAAGTTTATTACACTTGTTTCCCCAGTTATCAGGTCTGGAACAATCTTGGCAATATCAAAAGAGCTATTCTTCTAGGATGTAACTGTATTATCAGCAACCAGATGGACTTCCAGTTAGGAGACTAGTGGCTAGTGAACTAGTAAATTATAACTTAGCAGTCTAGTCAGCATTACTAATTAAAGGAAACTATTTTTTATGCCTTATCCTAGTTGAAGACTGAAACCTATATTTCCCAGTGGTTAGGAGATCGGTGTAAATGCTGCTTCTGTCAGTTGTTTTGTTCTACTATCCCAGTATATTTTTTAAAGAAACAAGATCTACTTTCTGTTCTCTTTCCTTTCTTCCTTTCTGGGATTTATTATCAGCTACGTCTGTAATAATAATATAATGCAGAGCATTTATTTTGTAATTTTCCAAACATTCTCATTTAGCTGCATGAGGACTGTTGCTTTTAATGGGCTTTTGTTATTGTTGTTGAAAATTAAGGATATTTTGTTAAAATTTCCATGAGTTATATAAGAGATTGTTGCACTTAACTTAAAAGTGGTTGAAAGATAGGTGTGGCTATAAATATTTCTCCAGCAGCATGCAGCCATCCTGGTGTTCTGTACTTCAGTAAAGTTCCAGTAGAAGACATCTTATAGGAACATTTTCCATAGTCAATTTCAGATCTGGAAACAGGGATATAGAAGACAGCTTATTAAAATATTGGAAACAAATTTTTTAGGTACAAGCACTTCTACCACCTTTTAACTACAAATTCAATTCCACTCCAGCAAAATAAATTCTAAAATGAGGCAAACTGGATTATACAATGAGTGGGTGGTGGATTGGTGGCAGTGTTTCCAATCTGCTGTTTGGCAATACATGGTGCTGAGCTGGAATTACTGCCACTCATCTGCTGGAAAATTGGCAACATCGCATTAGCAACAGTAAGAGCTGGTTGTGGTCTTCATCAAAAAGGGTATCATCTCTAGCTGAGCCTGTTTCTCCATTTGAGTGATGGTTATGATCTAAGGATGCTCCCATTCAGTATTTCAGGGATTCCTTGAAGACCATTCAAAAGCTTCAGTTGGTCTTATATGTAGCAACCCAAATAGTTTTAGGTGCACCTAGGCTTGCCTATGAAACAATGCTACTACTTCATCAGCTTTCTCATGGAATTCAAGTTGCTTCAGTTATTTAAAACTCTACACAGCTCATATCTTGGAGACTGAGTTTTCTGAGTTTGACTATCTGGGTTTTATTTAGTAGAGAAGACTTGCCTTGAGAGTCCCACATCTAAAGAAATGCCCTCTGCAGGGTCACCATGCTTAACCTTTCAAAATAATGACTTCCATCTATGGAATTGCCTACCCCCACCTCCATATATCTCAGCCATACACTTTCTATTACACTTTAAAAGGTCTGGAAAAAATTGTTTTTTCCCCAGATAGACATTTGAGGACATTTAACAGTTCTGCTATCTAAAATGGAACTTTGTTATTATGGATGATAAAAATTAAGAATTTCATATTAATACAGTATAGCATCTTAACATGTGTGGAAGGAAGCTGTACACTTGTCTGTGTGAATGTCTTGAGGAAGCCAGCATAATACTTATCAGCAGGAGGCAAGACTTAATCTAGATTTACCAAAATTTGAACAGAACTTTTATGCTATCAAGTCAAGCTCTTCATGTAATTGTTGTCATATACAGTATCCGTTAAAAATACAGTTCAGTACTGCAAGTGTTGTTTGTATTCAGATAGGCACTGCTTTCATTATTCTGGATACTGTGATAAAGATTAACATAGTTTTAAAACATCAGTCTTTCTAGACTTTGTCTTTCTTCCTTCCAGTAGCTTTATATACTAAATAGTTAAAAATGCATTTCTAAATAAAGATAGATATCCAACAAAACTACTTCTGTAGCATTAACATTATTCTACAGTAACAAAATTGACAATAATATAAAACCAACTTCCAGTTTATAAAACAGATTTTCAGAAAATTGAACTCATTAATTTGCTTTAGTAGCTAAGTTGCTCTCCTCTGTCTTCATAATAATTCTGGGTCAGATATTTCTTCAAATCATTATATAAAGAAATAAAATAGGCAAATACAGTATATAAGTAGAGATAGTTAAATTGATAAAAAGTTAGGTAGACCAATGCATCATATTAAAAGCAAACCATTGCAATTTCTGAAAATTATAGCGTCTTAAAGTCATGTAACATATTAAAGCTATGCAATTACAAATTACAAATTACAATTTATTAAATCTGGGACAGCAGGAGACACAGCAAGATAAATTTAATTAAATCTACTGAGCAAATAAGTTTTCATCTAGTGTAAAAACTTTATGTGGCCTAGTGCCAGTTGTAACTAAACTAGGAGAGAAGATCATATTTGGATACTTGTGTGAATGAAGCACATATTCTCTTGAATTGCAGTGCAGTAGATTTCAGGAAAACTCAAATATTCATCAAGAAATATTCCTCATCAGATTTTAATGACTGGTCTGAAAAGGAAGGGAGAAGACATTCTGGGAGGGATCCAGGTCCTATGGCTTATACTGTAGAACTTTATATGTCAATACAAGACCCTGACATTGCTAAAGGTGCAAATTAGGTGCCATCCTTATCCCTGGCAGCAAAGCTATTCCAAAAGAGAGGAGTTATGATAAAGAAAACCACTATCAGGCCCACTCCAAGATACGTCCTAGTAGAAAGGGCACATAGCAGGGTTCCATAGTTGTCCAGTTAGATAGACATAAAGTATTGGGGAAAGACAGTCTTTAAGATACCCATGTTCTAATTAGTAAGTGCTTTTATTTAGGTGGCAAAGAACACCTTGAATTGCACTGGGAAACATAATGGCAATCAATTCAGTTGGAACAGAGTAGCATAGCTGTACCATGTGTGACCCTCAGCATGTATGATACTTGTTTTGGGTCAGCAAAGGTAAGAACCTCCTAGAAATACCACACAACAAAAGAAGTTGTCCATTTGACCTCCATGTTGGAGTGATTTTGATGAATGTTTTATACATGAAATGCTTGGCCAGGAATCATATCTTACTGTGACTGGAAATTCCAGCCTGTCATTCTCCAAAAGGATCCAGTCACTTTAAATAGTGCAGCTGATTGGTATTCCACAAATACAATAATGACCTAGAAGTAATTCTATTTGATCACCTTTATCTCCACAAACTAGGCTTGCTTCTTAGCTTTTACCCATGTCCAATCACAGTCAGTTCTTTTTTTTCTGTTACTGTTTCTCCAGGCATCTCTTTCATTTTCTAAACAAAGGATTTGCACAGGGTTGGCAGATAGTGACAGGTCACTCAGGAGCAATCGTGCTGAAAACCCAGATTGCCTTATTATTCCAAAGAGTACTCCAGATTACCCAGAAATACCTCAGATGGCCCATGAGCCCCTTTGAGGGGAAAAAAAAGCTTCATTAAGTGACCTGTCCAGTGGCATGGCACTCTTGATTTTATTGAGCATACACAATCCACAAGCTCTGTCTCTGGAGCTGCAATTTCTCAGACGCTCTCCAGGACTGTGATGATCTTTCCAAAGTCACCAATTTCACCCAGTCCTGTCTCCACCAACATGCAGAAACAGTTTCTCCATTCCAGACTATGCCATCTACCATAGTTTTTCTGTGCTTTGTGTGCTCATCCATCGGCTACCTTCTGGCAGGCCACTGGTGTTTACTCCAACCCTTCTTCTAAGCTATGCCATGTCTTACCATTTTACTTACTAATTAAGTAGACCAGAATGATATATGCTATAATCCTCCTCACTTGTTTAGAAAGAAACAATTTTCTATTTTCAGTTATTCGCCAATGCTATTTTTTTTAAATGTAACTTATGAGATTTGTCATTATGCTATCACTTTTCATATATGAAATGGTTCTAAAACTCAAAATGTTTTTACTGTAACTATTCCCTCCTTTAGGACAATTTGGCAATCTGAATATTAAGAATAATTCTCTAGAAGAAATATGGAGAAAATAAAATTCCTCTAATATTAATTTCCAAAGAATTGCACTTCAGAGATATCTGAGCCTATTAAAATTCACAGGAATTACATAACTGAGCATCCCTGAGAAGTGAAACAAAACAAAACAAAAATCTGCATTTATTTTTTTATTTAAAGTAGAAAATTATTGTTATAATAGTACTAGATGTCATAGGTTTTTCACCTATGTTTAAGTATAATTAAAAAGATTACTTTAAAGAAAAAGTTCCATTTCAAACAAACAAAAAAACCCTCTTTTGTATTAGAATTCAAGGGTCATATAAGTAGTTTAATTAGTATTACAAACCTGGTGAACATTTTCATCTTAATACAAAATGATCTTTAGTATCTGCAATTTACCTCTCAGCTATAATTTTAAACTTAAACAGCTATGAGGAATTCAATCAATACAATATTTTTCATAATAGGGAATTGTCTCCACTCTTTATTTAAAAAATGATTATTACTAGAATATTAATAAACCATTCTGTAAAATGAGATTTCTAGAAAGAGACTTCTGTACACTATAATGGTACTGTAAGTAGAGTTCACTTTATTTTTTTTATAATGCTTTAAACTAATATTTCAGTCTTCCTTTGGTCATCTAGAAAGAACCAGATTAGGAAAGTTTCCTTTCCTATTATGCTTTATATATTCTATTATGTAATAAATACTACAATTTATATAATTATTACTTAAATGACTCCTCTGATAAATGTATCAAAAGCTAATCTTCATGCATTTTAAACTGATGCAATAGAGTGTTTTGAACTAAGGGAGCCATCAGCTACTGTACCATTATTTTCTATATACCGGAATACTATCTAGATTCCATAGTGGCTTACTTATGAGTCAGTTATTAGCAGGCCAGATCTTGCATTGCTTTCACTCATTGTAATGCATTGATGTATTATTTTTGACCTTCTGTTACCATTCCTGAGCATAGTATTAATTTAGCCTGTGAGGCTGAGTTAAAGTACATGTTCCAGTCCAGCTTTTGCATCTCACAAGCTATAATAATTACTCTATTTATCAGGGATCTTTAAAGGAGTATACGAAAATAACTTTCAAAATCTGTTCACCCTACAACTATAGTAGGGATTGGAAAATTATATATATTTACAATCCATGTCATCTCATAATAGATTGCTTTAAGTCTATACTATAGCCTTACCATTAATACTCTTCTGATATGACAAAATTAGCCAAATGATATTATTATTTGTAATAATATACAATGAATTAGAACCTAAAATCAGTGAATTTATAGTTTTATTGTCAACTGGGCCAGAATTTTCTTTTTCTCATCTGTCACCATTTTTATAAGAAATTAAAGAAAAATCTAAAAGATTCCCACAGCCTATGAGTCTACTGAAAAATATAAACTTTTAGTCTCTGTGATTAAAACAATAAGGAAAAAATATGAACATAAAATGAAATTATTTTGATTATAAATATTTAGCCCAAATATCTGCCCAAATATTCAGGAAACATGCCATTATGTGGAACTACATACAAAAAGAGCAAAATTAAATGTTGAAAAGCTTCAGAGGAAAAGAACTACAATAACTGTTAAAAACAATCAAATAAAAGTTTTAATAGAAGTCCATCTTTGAATTCAGTTTTTCTTGGGGAAGAACTAATTTGATCTGGCCACTAATGAAAGCTCTACATGACTATAGATGACTATGAAGGAAAAACTGGTAAACTACCACAGCAATTTCAGCAATGCATTGCAGTTTTTTTTTATTCTTAGTGGTTTAATAGTCATCTTAAATTATTCTTTTAGAAGATGTAATTTGATTTTGAAGCTTTCACAAACATTGTTGTTTAAAGAATTTAAAGGAATTTCCCATTCTTTCAAAACTAAATGCTTTATGCCATTATTTTTCAACCTCAGCAAATTTAAGATGTGTGGACTTCAACTCCCAGAATTCCCTACCCAGCTTTGGGAATTCTGGGAGTTGAAGTCCACACATTTTAAACTTGCTGAGGTTGAGATACACTGAAAGCCTGCTGGGGAATTCTGGGAGTTGAAATTTGCACATCTTAAACTTGCTGAGGTTGAGAAACATGCTTTATTCTTTTGAATAGCATTCTAAAATGACATATAGTTTCTGTATGATTTGCATTCTTCTGTTGAATTCAGATAATTTAATTTGGATTGTCAGGCTGCTAATGATATAGACCAAGGAAAATAAAACATTGGTAGCATGATGATGAAATGAGATACATGGTGATAAAGTTCATAATTTTGAGACATTCCCTCAGATAAGAGACAGTCAGCAACATTAAGAAAATAATAACACAATAGATGCTTTTTCACAAGGCAATTGGACTTTCTTGTTTTTCTTTGAAGCTTTTCGCTTCTCATCCAAGAAGCTTCTTCAGTTATAGCTGAAGAAGCTTCTTGAATAAGAAGTGAAACATCTTCAAAGAAAAACAAGAAAGTCCAGTTGCTTCATGAAAAAGCATCTTTTGGATAACTATGACCTGGATGACTGAGAATCTCCAAGAAAGCACAATAGTATGTCCAAAATCTATCTTGTTCTGCTGTCTCTATCAAAGCAACATTAGTAGCTACAGGAACCCTCTCTCATAAAATTAATACAAAGTTGTGTTTATGTCAATTCTCTCTTCTAGTGTCATTGACATAATCCAGAATAACATTGAAATGAGATCTTTAAGGAGACATACAGTATATGCCTTTAAAACATATGTAACATTCATTTTATCAAGCAATGGGAAAAACCCCCCAAAGTAAAATAGTAAGTAAAATAAACTAACCCCCAAATATAAAGCAAATGGGCAGATCTTTATTTGGTAGCAAAAAGATATTGGTATTAGCATCTCTTTTCCTTTTGAATGAAGTTTTCCTTATTAAAAATGCTATTTCAAAAAAATTCTTTCTCATATTGCCATAAAACACTTTTCTAATGACAGGAGAATAGAACAGAGATTGCAAAAAGTGTAATACCGGGGAAGTGTAGTTTAGGAAAAATACACCTTAATATACTCCTTTAGATTTTACTAATTAACATAACTAGTAATTCTGAACCAGAAGTTAGGTATGTCTATGACTGTAATAAAGATTTGATTTGATTTCAACTAGAAGAACATTGGCAACTAGTTTAAATCTTTTAAATCAATGAAATATTTTCATCCTTCTGTTCTGAGCTGTTTTTCAGGTCAGTCCTGTAGTATAGTAATCTCAAGGAAGTTACCACTGTATGAATTACAGAGACAAGGCTATCTCTGTCTAGGAACATAATCTAAAACAACTCTAAGCAACCAAGAATATTTACCCTTCCAGTTATGATGAATCTCATATCATCTAATGGTATATGAGAAAGACTCATACAAACCCAAATATGGATTTCATCATACCTGCAGATGAATGTGTGGACGTTGAGAAGAGATTGGGACATGATCAGTATGTCCACCCTGTTCTCTACTGAGTTGGAAACTTCCCATGCATTCAGCTAGGATAAGGAATTCTGTCTTTTTGAGATTCAATTTCAAATTATTGACTCCCATCCAACCATTATAGAATCTAGAAACCAGTTAAGCAACTCCATTGTTCCATCTCATTCTGACAACCCACTCCAAAACTATATTTTCAAATACAGTGCTGTATTAGCCTAAATGTAAGCTTAACATCATAAAGAAAGAAAGAAAGCTCTTATCTGTAAATCTATAGATTGGTTAAGAGAAGTTTAATGCAAGACAAATTGATATTCTCTACCATTCCAATAGTACTACCATTCCAATAGTACTATGAATTATTTTTCTTTCAGGGTTATGGAATACTAATTTTATGTTTAGATATTGTGACTTCATACTAGTTTGAAGTAAAGATAATCACTTTTTAAATGGGAAAAGTAGAAATCCAGAAGCTTTCATCAGACACATATCCTCACCTGAACTAACTCTGTCATAATTCACACACACACACACACACACACACACACACACACACACACACACACACACACACACACACGTTCATGGAACCATTTGCTTTTTAGGACTTGGCCTGTACTAATTCCAAAAAAAGAGAGAGATAAACTATAGGTTATAGATTTCAGTTTTCAGTATTCATTGTTCAGTTTCTATACTAATATCCATGAACTGGTCAAACATAATATTCCATATAAATTGTACAACTGATTTAGTTCTCCAAATATAATATGAAGGACACAAGATTTAGAAAAGCTGAACTAAGTGATTCACTCTAAGTAATTTCCATATGTCCTCTGTGTCTCTAAAACCAAATGAGGAGATGTAACTAAGGTGAAGAATTTGTCTCTCTCTGTCTTAGGAAAATATGCAGCAAAGAGCTAGTGAGGGTACAGAAAACTAACCTATACATGTCTGGTGTCTGTAAGTTGGAAGACTACATCCCCTTTTACAACATAGTTTTTAAAATGTTAATCTTTCCATAGTTCTGTATTGGATGGACAAAAAAGACCAAAGAGTGAAAAGGGTGATACGGAGCTTGGAGGTTAAAACCCATGAAGAGAACTTAAAGTAACTTGGTATGTTTAAACTAAAAAGGAGAAGGCTTTTCCATACATGAAGGGATATCATAGTGTGGATTTATTCACCAGAGCATCTAAAGATAAGACAAGAACCAGTAGGTGGAAGCTTAGCTCCAAACCTGAAATAAGGAAGAAATTTCCTATCTGAAACTTGAATGCCCTGTTTCTTGAAATTGTAGATGCTCCATCACTGGAAGTTTTCAAGAAAAGATTGGACAACCATTTGTCTGAGATGGTACAAAAATTCTTGCATTGGCCAGGGAAATTGGACTAAAAGACCTCCAAGTTTCCTTCAAACCTTATGATTCTGTGAGTGTTGACATTTTTTTACCAAAACCTTGAGATATAATATGCGTCTCAGAATGCAGCCACAGCTTTAACTTTTATGTTTCTAAAAAGTGTAAGCTAAAAGCTAAAAAAACACCCAAAGATTACAAAAACCACAGTTTCAACAATATGAATTTTGGTCTAGTACATAAGGCATCAGGCTAGAAACTTCTAGTCCCACTTTAGGCATGAAAAACCGGCTGATTAACTTTGGGTCAGTCAATTTCTCTCAGCTCAAACCCCCTCACAGGGTTGCTGTTGTGGAGAAAATAGGAGGAGGAAGGAATATTATGTTTACCATCTAAAGTTAATTAAAATGTAATAAAGGCAGGATTTAAAATATATTAAATAAGTTTAATAAATTATGCAGGCAAGAGTTAAAAAATGCTAAGTCTAATTTTCTGATAAAAACATAAAACTACTTATTTGGTTACCTTCTGCTGTGATGGTTTTTTTCAACTATCAATCCAAAACAGCCGAGATTTCTTGGTGTTTTTTAATATAAGTATTAAACAGGTTGGATTCTGCTCAGCATTCTTAGCATCAAGTTTGGTTAAGTGCTACCACCTTAGATTGCATGCAAAGAATGCTGATTCTACCTTCTGCCTTATGAATCATCCTTCATTTTTTCCATGACAAATATCCTATAGATATTTTGTCTAGTGTGGTCTTCATCTTTTCCAGCTTATCTTATCTGTCACATCAAAGAGGAGGGTGTATGAACAGTTCTTACATCCTTTGGTCCACCTTACTGGATATGATTAACACAAGAGGATTGAACTTGGGACTTTTTGCATGCCATTACTCTTAAACACTTTCTTTCTAATAGATAGAGGCAGAAATTTAAATCAAAGCAGTGCAATAATACTTTTCGTAGTCTAGACTGACCATGGGGTTGTGTTAGGAAGCAAACGGTCTTGTTCTGATTTCCTCCTGTGCTTTTTATTCACTTTTGGACTTTGCATCATTTTCCTCTGGAAGAAGAGCCATCATTTCCCCTAATTTCTGCAAATAACAAACTTTGCATTGCTTCTGAGTCTGTTGTTCTTATTCCAAAGCAGTGAATTTAGTCACCTAGAAAATGAAAGCCTTTCTGTTTTGTATGTCATATTTTCCAACAATACACATTCAAACTGAATTTAGAGGCAATTCTTTGTTCCCATGCATCAGGGAATTTTTATATATCTATGTTGTGCGTTAATGTGTTTTTCCCATCATGTTCAAAAAGCGAATTCTGATTATCTGTGAACTTTGATCCACAATTCCCTTTCACTCATCCTGGAATAGCAAATGTGTATATTTACACTGTCATCTGAAAATATAACTTGGAAACCACATTATTGAGCCTGTCACAGATGTTTTTTTGAGGGAGTGACCAATTTGCTCACAGAAAAAGAATCAAAAGAAACCTAGAGATTTCCTTTAAAGCAGAGTGCTCACTTTCAAGTATGCCTCTGTGTTTCAGATGAGAGTCTAACTTATGATGCCTTAGACCCAGTCCTCAAGAATGATAGGTACAAACTGTGCCAAACACAGATATTCTGTTCATGATCCATGAAATATTTAAGTTTCCTGCTCTTGTACCATTGGCTCTGAATATATTATGGAGCTAGAATCCTATCTGAACAGCAATCTCATTTTATAGTACTTATCTAGGCAAACAGATTACTGTAGCTGGACATTCTTGATTCTAATTGAAGATTCCCAGTTCTGTTGCATTTAAGGAATTTCCACTGCTCTGTCCTTCTGGTTTTGATGTTCTGGCTTTTATCCATCACTCCATCCAAGGTTATTCAGTTTTTCCACTCTATTAGTCTTCTTAATTTTGGTTTCATGCCTTCTCTGACTATCCATATGGCCTCTTTCAAATCTTTAGTATGCTGTTTATTTTATTTACATAAACTTATAAACTTATATATGCCGCCCTTCTCCCTATAGGACTCAGGGCGGCTTACAGCATATTAAAACACACAAACGCCATCCCCCATAAAACCAATTAAAAACCAAATATTTGTCGCTGTATAGTTATCTGTTATCTGTTATCTGTATAGTTATCTCTTATCTGTTATCTACGTTTTTAAAACTCCTCTCTGTAATAATTCTGTGATATTTCTTTCTCTTTTGCATCTTTGTAAACTGCCTCCATATAACTCATAAATTAATGGTTATGTTTAATTGGATTTTTTTGGGGCCTGCCTGAACCCTGGCTAGCAGTCTGACTTATTTACAAGTTAACCTTGCCAGAATAACCAGATATTTGTAATGACTGTTGATATCACTTCTTGCTTTGACAAAGTAACATTGTTCCATTATTTACATGAAGGTAAGGTTGAGTGTGGACTCCACTGCAATGAAAAAGACTGTTGATGCTGATCCAAATGGTGCCAAATCATATAATGATAGTCATTTTAGGGTTGGCTTTGTCAGTAACCATGATCTGTACCTATTAACAACTAATTGTTACTTCAATTATCTGTTCATATAATAGTCTACCAGAATATTGTACATTGCCCAGAATCACTGCTCATGACATGGGTGGTTATATAAATTTTTATAAATCAATAAATAAGCAAGCTAAAGAGGAATGGCTAATTGTTTTCTGAACATTTTATTCTCTACTCATTGGTAGGCAAACTATCCACAAAGTATGGCCAAAAAAGGTAGGCTGAAAACTACCAGAGTGTTTCATTCATTTTTAGTATGTGTCAGATACATTAAAAAAGCAAAAATATGCAGAGCTTTGATTGTACCATCACAGATGACATTTTGTATATGTTTTTACCATACATTTTGGTTACTCTATTGGTAGCTATATAGATCTGCCTCAAATGAATGCAGAAAATAAAAGAGATAGTGAGTGATTTTATAAGCAAAAAAGGCCTGGAACATCTGATCAAGAAAATCAGAATTTTGGCCTCCTTCTGAACGTCAAAAAGACCAAGCTCATGACCACTGCAAGGAAGGAAAACATCAAAACAGAAATTGATGGTGAAGACATAGACTGTCTGGAAAAATTCAGTTTCATAGGATTGTAGATAGCTCAAAGTGATGAATGCAGCATAGAAATAAAATGTTGGATTGAATTGGGTCACATAGCAATGATGAACATGAACTGAATGTGGAAAGCCAAGCATATCAGCTTGACAACCAAATGTAGATTAGGTCGCTCTATTGTACTTCCTGTACCTACAGGAAGAAAATTGACTCGTTTGGCATGGGGTGCTGGAAAAGACTCCTGCATATTCCTTGGATAGCAAAGGTGACCAACAAGCAAATATTGGAGCACATAACACCAGATATGCACTAGAAGGAAAAATCATGAAACTGTGTCTCACTTACTTTGGCCATGTCATGCAGGAGAATTTACTTGAGAAAGCAATTATGCATGGAAGAATTAGCGGTAAAAGGAAACCAAGCCATCAAAGAACACGGTGATTGGAGACCATCAAAGCTGACACCAGCCAGAGCATAGAGAAACTCAAAGAAATAGTACAAGATTGGAAGATGTGGAGAAACCTCAGTCATAGAATTGCCAAAAGTCAGGCTTGACTGATTGGATAACATCATCATCATTTATAACTATCATCACCACAAAGGTGAGTTGGCCCTATCAGTAAAATAATGGGCACTCTGTAGCTTTCATTCTATAGCTACCCAATATGGTAGGTATCGTTTATAAAAGTGGTGAGAAAGATAATTATACATTTATAATTTGCTATAAGAATTACAGTAAAAAGGTTAGTTAAAAATAAAAACTAAACACATTATTGACTTATATTAAATGTTAGGCTAGAAAAGGCATTAATTTGGTCAAAAATATAATTTTGTGGTTTTGTTGTTCAAATTTTGTAGAGGGAATTGCCTAGATGTCATACTGTTAGTATATGTTCCATTTATTGGATTCTATTCATTGGTATCACTATCTGTTTTTTGTCAACGAGCTGCATATATGCAAAATCTTATTCATTTTGACAGAATAATTGACAATTATAATAAATGATCAATATAATGCTTCACAGTTTTATTTTAAAAATGAAATAAATGATGCATCAGCTGTCATTTATTTCATATCCCTATGCTCTATTCCACTGAGAACCCTAAAACGTTGAGGGCTCCTCTTTGATGGAGATACTTAGATACCTTTTTGTAGGAACAGAAACCAGTCTCATAAATACACTTCTGAAAATGCAAAAAAAAAATCACTCTTTTTTGTAAACCATCATTACCAGCAAATGATTTTCTTCCACCAGGATACTTTCAGCAAGAAAAAAAAAAGGTGATGGGCTGTTTTCTTCTTCTTCAACTGGATGATGGAGAAGTTTCTCTCTGCTACAATTGTCTACTTTGGAGAGTCTGAGTTGATGTAAAATTGAATGCTCCTTGTTTGATGTTTGTTCTGTTCTAATTCTCCCGGATTGGGATTGGCTCTGCACTCTGATTTGGACTGAGCCTGTCCTTACAAGCAAACAATCAGTAGCTGATTCATAATAAACCTGGCAGAGAGAGACCCTAAAAAAAGATCAGATGAATGAAATAAATATTACAATATCTGATTGTGATTGTGGCTGCATTTCAAACAGGTTGGAAACATCAGACTGGAAAAATTGGTGGGAAAAGTGACTGGAGATTGTCAGGCTAAGGACAGGATCATTATAAATAGGTTTAGTTAATCGTCTTCCAGCTGACACAGGGTCTTTTTGCTGCTAGGTATTCAGTCCTAGCAATGTAACTTCTATCCTTTATGACTCCTTTGTACTGCTCATAAGCTCTGATGTTTCATAGAATACATCTAAATATAAAGCAATCTATTTCCAGGCATCCCAAATATCCAGTCTCCCACGAATGCACTCAGACCAAAATAGGAGTACATGGGCTCATTCTCATGTTACTATTTAATAACATGGCATCCCTCCCTGCCCCCACCCCTTATGTCATTCATGAATCTGAAAACAGCATGTGGAAATAATTAATGGGCCTACAAGAAAGAGATGTGCATATTGAAGAGACTGCCTCTGTGCAACTTACTTGTATTAATTATACCCACATGGGAATGACTCATGAGAGAACACTTATGTCTTTAAAAGGTAATGTTGGGAGCAGCCGTAAGCTTTAAATATTACCACTGAGAATCATTTACTTTTAGCTTCATTTCTCATCTCTACTCCTTCCCCCACTTCCATTTCATCTCCTCATTTTGCATAATTTTATGTTTGTAATATTTGCCCAGAGAATGGTCAAACTTCCCAGGCTCCTGGGTCAAATCAAGTTACCATGGCAAAGTGAATAGGTCATAGCAATTGAGGCCAGGATGACCACTGAGGTGGGTTTGATGGAAGGCTGTGGATCTTTGGCAGCAGGAGACTCTCCAAACTAACCATTTTCTCTATGAAAATATTCAGTTGAATACTAATGGTGCACATCAGTGCAGGCTTTCTCAGCCTATGTCAATCCAATTGTTGCCTACAATGCTCAAATTTTATTTCACAGGCATGAATTTTAAAAAAATCTTTTTAGAACAGTGCTATCTGATAGAACAGTGAAGGCTGGGACCTGGGAAGGTTATTTAATTATTATGCATCGACCATTAATATATAGGATAGGTAGTTTGGATGCCCCGATTTCCATTTTTCTGGTTCTCAGAGCTTCTACAAATGTAACCAGTATTACTCATTAAAACTAGTATAGGTAGCCCTCAACTTATGACCACAATTGAGCCCAAAATTTATGTTGTTAAATGAGAAATTTGTTAAGTGAGATTTGCCCCATCTTACGACTTTTCTTGCCACATTTTGTTAAGTGAATCACTGAAGTTGTTAAATTAGTAGCCAGGTTAAATGAATCTGACTTCCCTACTGTCTTTGCTTGTCAGGTTGCAAAAGGGGATCACATGACCCCAGGACACTGCAACCGTCATAAATATGAACCAGCTGTCAAGCATCCAAATGTAAATCACGTGACCATGAAGTTGCTGCAACGGTCATAAGTGTGAAAAATGGTCATAAGTCACTTTTTCAGTGCCGTTGTAACTTTGAGCGGTCACTAAATGAACGGTTGTAAGTCGAGGACTTCATGTAGTGTAGCCAACCACATGAAGGGCATGGTTGCCTACTGTATTACACCATGGAAGCTACAGGGACATCAAAGGGGAGAGACAATGGAAAGAAGGAAGGAAGGAAAATGGTTTGATGGAAGGATTGATAAAATTCAGGGTTTCCTATCATTCTTTTGATCCAAGGAAATTTAGACAATCTCTGAAATTTGCCTAAATTAATTTCAAGCAAAAGAAGTGATTGAAATAATAAATAAATATGATTGCATTTAACTGAAAAGGAAGATATCCACCCCAAATGCTGCTTGCTAGTACTTCTCAGACCTTGAGCATTAGCTTCAAGGAGGGAAATGGAACTGACCTGCTCACTAGTAATTAGCTCAAGAATTTACATAGCATGTTTGTTTGTTTCTTTTTTTAAAAAAAATGTTTATACTTAATGTTTCTACATTCCCTCAGTGTGCAAGACTAATCTAATAGTAGCGGTGCCCTTTTTTGTTTTGTTTTAAAGAAAGGGTATATTTTTCCTGGCGAAGAACTACACTAAAAAAAAGTATTCTGTTTCCAATAATAATAAAAATGCAGACAGATCCACCCACTGAATATCTAAAAATACTTTTAGATTAAAAAAAAAGTAAAAACTATTCCTGCATTTTTGTATAGCCTTTTGAAGAAAATAGATATACAAATATCAGTGAGCAATCTGTAGATGTTGGAATTCTAGACTCATCTTTCCACAATACAAATAATATATTACTAATTTTTGGGTTGTTTTGTCATTTATTCATATATTAAATAGTTGCTGGAGATTCTATCAAACATCTAATTGGATTATCAACACGATCAATGATTGCAAATTAATACAAATAACCAGGTGTGTCTTCAGGCTGTGTTCAAAAAAAGTTAAGGTGGCAATCACAGTAAAGTAATCAAAGTTCTGCTTGTCTTCTGTTGTGGCACCATTATGGCCAACATCTTGACTTTTTTTGACTACATGTTGGGGATACCTCTGCACATAGCAATATAAATTCTATAAAAGGATGTCTATCTTTCTTAGTTATTTACATTCTTACAATGTCCATATAGTCATGCTAATCATTGATTTGTGTTTGAGATTTTTGTTTGAGCTTTTAGGAATATTATCCATTTTGTCCCAATGTTACTGCCATATCCAATTCAGCCATTCCTGCCTGGAAAACATTAAGGCACATAAGAAAGAAAACCATAATTTTACATTTGTGGAAAAGAAATGTAGATATAGGCAAGGAACAGCTACAGAACAGCAAAAGAATCTACAATTAAGTTTAAAACCAGAAGAAAACACCTTAAATATATAGACAAAGTGATAATTGGAAGGGAGACTTCAGTTGCAATGCCAATTCCAGTTTCAGGGAAACAATAGTGGGAGAACAGTATGTCTCGAAAAATTCCAGAGGGATTTGGGTGACTGCTATAATAATCAAAATGCTGGAGAGAATGGGCCTAATAATAAGTGTTGATCTATTTTAGTATTTTCTATTCATATGAATACGGAATGTTTGTCAGATACAGATAAAACATGTATCTGCATTGAACAACTCATGTGTAGCAATAGCTAATTATAAACACTAATTTTCCATGTGCAAAAAAAAAATAAATCAGAAGCATCTATCCTTTGAATAGATGATAAATTATATTATAGTGAATTACATTGGTGGGATGATAGTTTAACATGTGAGACAATAAGTGATTGATAAAGCAAATAGCCTCTATGACACATTATTTCAACTTACCATGTGCATTTCAGAGAACTCCTGACTCATATTTTATTCTGCATCCTTGCTTAATTTCCTAACAAATTCAATATTCTAAATTCCTTATGAACATAGTTGCCTTTATCCGGGGTATTTTTTGTCATAGAACGCTCAGAACGGAGTTCCGGCACCTGTTTTGGATGGAACCTTGTAGGGTAGGCAAGGCGGGTTGTATGACGTGTGTGAGTTCTGGGGCTTTTTTTTTTTTTTTTTTTTTTTTACAAAAAAGCACTGTCTTTATCCATAGAGCAGAGATCTAGTGTTCCTTTCTGTGACTGTCCAGCACAATAGCTATGTTTCTGGTTCTTCCTGTTTTCAGTGGTACAATAATGACCTTAAAAAAAGATGGACAAAATAGCTAAATAAGTTGCTATCATTTTAAAAATTCTGAAACAAATGGCGTTCAAATATCAAAAGAAAAAAGAAACAGATGGATGTCCCAGTGGATGTAAGATCTATGTTATGATTTATCAGTCCCTGAAAATAGAAAATTTAATAGTATTGCTAACAGTCCAAAGGTAGAAAAACATTCTAACAGTGATTTCCTTTTCTATGTTTTGTTTTTCGGATGTTTTCAACTGATTACCATAGACTAAGAGAAGAAGAACACATTGAGAGTCAGGGTCTCAAGGGTCAGACAATGTATGTAAACACCAAGTAAATGAGGTTAATATTTTAAAACGTAGGATGATGCCCAGTGATTGCAAGTTAACATCTGCTTCTGGAACAGACTGCCTTGTAGCCTGACTTTTTAAAATAAATGTTTTAATTCTTGCGTTTTAGGTGGATTACAACAGGTGTTATTGATTTCATAGATTTCTTTGAGATATTGCTTTTTATTCTTTTTGTGTGTGTACATCACTCTGGATTCCTTTGGGAGGAAGAGTGGAATAAAAATAAAGTAAGATTATAAAGAAGGAAGAGGAGGAGGAAAAAGAGCAGCAGCAGGTGGAAATGAAACCTTTTCAGATGTTGCTTAAGCGTTGTTTTCCATTGATGGCTTTTGTACAGCTCCAGTCATTGTTGGTGAAGAGGTGCCCCACTGTACTATTGAAAATCAGAAAAAGTATATGCACTTACTGCCTGGTAACTGCTTGCATTAGTTACTCCCCCTTCCCTCCCTTGGCCGGTAAAAAGATTTGCCATCCCGGGGGGAGTAAAAATAAAGGTTGAGCAGGCTACTGACATTCCTCAGCAGATGAACAGAGGGGCGTTTTTTTTCAACAGCCGTCCCAATTTCTGGCCCTCAGATGTGCAGGCTCTCAACAAAGGGTGGAAGGTATATGCAATCAGACAAGTGAACTCTTCCTTGCTAGCAATCAGAGAGAAGAGAGGGAATGAAACACAAGAAAAGTAGCCACAACAACCTAATACGAACTGAAGTTTTTATTGGAAGAAGTGATGCGATGTATCAGAGGGAATAGAAACAACTCCAATGTAATTGTATTTTATGTAAAGTGCTTTGGGGATTCTCCTAAATTGAAGGCAGGATATAAATAAACAAATAAAATAGAGAATGGGGAGACAGCAATTGGTATTGCATGCCAGCCAACACAAGCTACCAGTACCAGTGGTTTGCCATTCCTGATGAAGATATTTTATTACATACAGTATATAGAGAGAAGCCTGCCAAAAGTTTGAATATACAGCAGATTTAGATTATCCCACTTCACTTAGGACCAGGTTTCTGTGTGACTCATCACTAGATTTCTTCTTGCTAAATGAAAACTACAAGGAAGCAATTTTCACGGGTAAAAGAAAAAAGATATTCTATCTTTTACATTATGATCCAAATCCTTCTCCCCCCCTCCGCCAGCTCAACACTTTTTTAAAACTAGTTGTAATACAAACTTCAACAGATTACCAATAGAACAGGACTCCCCAACTCCTGGGTTGCGGCCCACTACCGGGCTGCAGCTGTTTCAGAAGTGGGCCATACAAGTGGATGGTTGGTATATGCGTGCATGCAGCTCAACTTATATGCACAGTGGGCTGGCACAAGCATGTATTTATTTATTTATTTATTATTTATTTATTATTCGAATTTATATCCCGCCCTTCTCCTTGCCTGCTAAGCCATAAAGGCTGGGGACCACTGCTATAGAGGACCTGAGGTTTTGAGAATTTAGAGTTATGATGGTTAAGGCATCAAGCTAAAAACTGGTAGACTGTAAGTTGTAGTCCTGCCTTAGTCACAAAGCCGGCTGGATGAGCTTGGGCCAGCCATTGTCTCTCAGCCCTAGAAAAAAGGCAGTGGCAAACCACTTTTGAAAAATTTTGCCAAGAAAATTTCAGGGACTTGTCCAAGCATGATTGAATGGAAGGGCAAAAAAATAGAAACAATATTTTTATGAATCATTAGATGACCTTTTAGTAAATACTGTATCAGAACCCTTACAAGAGCAGAGATTTTCCCTTTGAAGGTATCCCAAATCTTAAATAAAAGAAAGCTACAGAAATGCAGAACTTACATTGCAATTTCCATGGCGTCTTTCCAATCATGATAATTCTTTTATATTTCTTCTCATATAATATATAGATGCACTATATATTAGAAGTACATAGTTCTACAGAATTCTGGTTCATGAACATAAATACAATTCTGTTTATATTTTCAAACAATTGTATTCATACTATGAAGGCTTTATCACCTGTTGTTATTGTTGATATTACTTTCATGGTGAAAAAAAATCAGAATATTAATGTTTTTAGCAGCTTGTTATCAGTGTTACTTTTGGGTGCTCATTTCTTAAAATTGAGTTTGAGAGCTGTTGCAGTGATTGAATCATGCGTTGTTCATCCCCATCCTATGCAAATAATTTGAAGAATTTCTGAAGCCTAGATAGAAAAGCAGAAAGGTTTGAAGCTTTTCCTTTCAGTTTTTCTTAGCTGACACCTGTTTTATTCTGAAAAGCACAGTTAAAATTTCAATTGGGAGGTACAGCTGTTTGTTACATAATGACATCCTTCATTTCTTCTATCGTTTCACTGCTATCTTTATTTGGAGAGTATGAATTCATACAATGGGTTTAAGAAGAAAGGGATTCGAATCTATCCAAGGTCATACTTTTCTGAAAAATTCAGAAGATGCAAGGTTGTTCAAAAGTTTCAGAAACCATCCTCTTTGCTTCAAGATACTTTAAACCAGGAGTCTGTAAACTTGGCAACTATGACTTGTGGACTTCAACTCCCAGAATTTGGATTTCAACTTGTGGACTTCAACTTCTACGCTGGCTGAAGAATTCTGGGAGTTGAAGTCCATAGATCATATAGTTGCCAAGTTTGGAAACCCCTGCTTTAAATGATTCCTATTTTGTTTCAAAAAGCCTAATTTTGATCCAATCCAAACCATATTTTCATTATTTTGGAAGTAGCAGAGTAGAAGGACCAGGGCTTTTTTTGTTATAGAACGCCCAGAACGGAGTTCCGGCACCTTTTTTGGATGAAACCTTGTAGGGTAGGCAAGGCGGGTTGTATGACCTGTGTGAGTTCCAGCACCTTTTTTTTTTTTTAACAAAAAAAAAGCACTGAGAAGGACCACTTTGATTCTAGAAAATCTCTATACTAACTAGAAAAAAAATGCCAGAAACAGTTCTCTAAAAGTGAAGCAAATTAATAACTTGTATCTTTAATATTTGAAATGTATCAATTTTTATTGATTAATGAAGCATTATGAAGCAATGGCTGAGTTTAGATTTAGAATTGCTTATTCTGACTGAATTTACTAATTAAAGACACAAGTTAAGCCTCCTTGGAGATCAGGTCAAATATTTTCAAACTTTATTTTAAAACTTAGAATGGAACCAGGACTTCAGAATGTCTCTTTGATGTATTTGAGAACCATTTATCATAACAGCAATAACAAATTACAGCTAGTCACTAAACTGCCAAAAAGTCTCAATGGTTATCTCTGTCATTGTGGCTTCCAGACAATTACAAGCTATGGAATTAAAAAGAGAAGACTATAGAAATAGTAAGTACAGGGAGCTTGCCTTTACAGATCCTTTAAATATAGCTGCAAAACATGAAGGTAACATGGAAAAAAGTACTACGGTAGTAAATATAAATCTGGAGTTTTACCATTTCTAGTATATCTAATCTAGCTATTAGATGGATTAAAATTAGAGAAAACGTGATGTTGGTTAAGTATCATGGCCGCCAGATCCAAAACCTACATACAAGTAGATGTATTTACATTACAGCTTTGATCAACAAAGAAAAAAAATTCTATTTCTGGCACAATCTAGCCAGGGATACACAATGCCTATCAGCTTTACTACCACACCCAATTTTGAATAGCCTTTTGAAGATCACATTTACAAGGAGGTGAGGCCGTACCCTATATTGGAAGCAGGTTTCTAAAATTCTAAAAGGTAAAATGGATACCTCTAAATATCTGTAAGGCACATGTAAAAAAGGCCTCACCCAGCCTCTCTGGGGCACAGAAATCGAATATGATGGGTCGCACATATCCCCTATGCTGTATTTCATAATATTGCAGGCAAAGGAAAGTTATCCCTCATTTTAATTTCAATAGAAAGATACACTTTAATCCTTTGTATGATTGCTCAGAAGACTTCATTTAGATACAAATAGAAATATTCCTAGGTAGGCTTATATCAAACAATAGCTTTAGCATGTTTATGTTTTGTTGAAATAAAAATAATTTCATAGTATTTGACACTGACTGGGTTGCACTCTGTGATCCTTGTATTCCTAACAAACCAGTGCTTTTACTGATACATTTGCTGATATTCCTATTTCACAGAAAGGAAGTTAAGACAGAATAGATAGAATTTGAGATTGAGGTAATATATATTCATAAATTTGAAAGTGACATTTTCATATCTGATTCCTTTTATCCCAAACTCATGTTTAGTATTTGGTAAGATGACCAAAAACATTGCAGTCCTCTTGTCATGCCAAAATTTGATCAGGCAGTTGGATGGGGAAAATTTGAAGATCTGCTACAAATTATACCAATTAAGTAAGTTTCATCCATGCAATTTCATATAATGCAGATAAATTGGAAAATAGGATTCATATTAGTGGCCTGATAACCCTGTAGTCTAGAATAATAGAACATCTTTACTATAATTGCAAGATATCCCAATAATTAATGGGAACTGGAAAAAGATACTCTCCATATTAGATTGTTAAAGCTGTATATGTGAAATATTCAAGGTCTCATAGGTACTGAAGTTTGCCACTAACACTTGCTGTATATCACAATGGCTTGAAAATTCTGGGATTTGAAGTCCACACATTTTAAAGTGGGTGAGACTGAGAAACGCTGTTATATATGAAACAAATCAGGTTTAAAATAGTAGGCCAATTCCTGTAATCTTGCTACTTTGCTTTTAAAATCCAGAAGGCCCAGATGACAAACTGAAAGTCTTTTCTGCTGTTTTCCATCTCCTTTTTTAAAAAAAATGCAGTCATAATGAACAAATTCCACTACTTTAACATTTTTACCTCATTCTCATATACATATACAGTATATCAGAACTAGGCAAAGGAACATCCATAAGAAAAACTATGGTAAGAATAAGAACCACAATTCTAGATTAACCATTTCTTCTTGTTCTGGAGTAACTAGAAATTTCTGGGTCTATTTTGAATTGTTTCTGTTAGAATTCTAATTCCTTGTGTCAAACTTTCTGTCTGTTTCTTTCACTTGTTCTTTTTGAGAGAACCTGAATTGTGGATTCAGCCTTTCTGTTATTGAAACTCAGAACCTACAATCAGTTACCATGTAATTAACTGTATTTTTTTCTGTCTGGTGAATGTATTAATTATCTTCAATACAACATAATGGACTCTCTTCTCATGAACATAGTGTCCTTGGAAAAAGTTTTGTTTCATTTGATCCTTGTCAGATCTGTCCAGTAACTGAAAAGAAAGTATTCCTGGAAGAAAGATAACATTTATAAACAAGCAAACTCACCTCAGTTATATACATTGATGAAATTTACCTGAAAGGTTTATCTTTCTACATATCGCATAGATGAAATTTTCAGCAACGTTGTAAACAACAATTTGGAGGTAGGTCTACCCAAAGAAGTGACAGGCACCTCTGATCTCATGCTGCAAACCCGGAAGAGCGGGAAGGAACACCTCCCCCAGACGCATAAATTTTAAAGATAATGATGTCTTTGGAATGTTGATAGTACAAAACTTTCAAAAGGTGAAATTATTTCTAAATTAAACTAGCAGAGACCCAAGCTGGTTTAGGCCTTTTTACACCTCTGTGCTGGAGAACAGCAGGGTTTAAATTACAGCAGCTTCAGTCTTTGCTTTTCAATCCCTTAATCCTTAAGGAGCAGAGGTTTCAGTTCAAGACAACTTCACACAGAGCCTTAAAAAAAGGGGGTTTTGGAGAACCTCCTTGTAGAGGGATGATCATTTTTTTCCTAGCTGTAGCTTTCTCTTGAAAATTAAAAAATAAGAAAGACCAAATAAAACTGTTATAAAATAATCAGTGTGTGTGTGAAGAGTCCTGCTTTTGTTTAATATATGTATATGAAAAGGAATACATGATCTTCAGATGAGCTATTTACAGTGAGTTGTACCTGTGGTTTTCATCATTGTTTTACTGGTATTCCCTCATGCTTGTGAAATGCCAGATCTCCAGTAGAAATGGAAACTGGTCTCTAAGTTTGATTTACATCTGGTAGCCAATGCTGTTCTTTTTCCAAAAAGCTGTATAGGTTGACTATGGGCAATTATGGTCTGATCTAAGACACATGCATTTGCTAATTTTTTCCAGCTGTTCTTGGAACACTGAATTTGCCTTATCTATAATTAATGTTTTCTAATAGGACTAAAGTAAAAAAAAATATACAAAAACAAAACATAGAATATTTCATTTTCTTAGTATTAGGTTATGATGGTAACAATTTCATATAAGTGTGTATGTGTTTGCTGTTTAAAAGCAAAATTGAGTTTGGGGTCCAAACTGTAATTAAAATTAAAATTAAATTAAATTTTCCAGGTGTTATGTATATACATCAAAGAGAATGAGAAAATAATGACTTATTTAGGTTTCCTCCCCTAGGACCTAAATGGGGCAGAAGTGATCATAATTGATTTTCAGAATCATTCTGGAAACTGTTATGAAAATTTTTAGTTAAGCTGAAATGTTGTTTTCTGAAATTGTTGCTGTACATTGCCTTCTGCAGGCACTTTTAGACTGTGCTAACCATACCTTCATCAACTGTGGCAGCATTCTGTTATTCTAAAATCCTGCAGGGAGATGCATCTGGTGTGAAGCTATCATATCAGGCAGTTAACAACAAAATCATTTCCCAAAAATGTGAAGAGCTTTTAATGGAAAAATTCATCAGTGCAAAAGCCTTTACTGAAAAACGAGAAGTGGTGCCTGATTACTCTATGACAGTTTCCTCTGCATTAGAGAGTTTCCTAATTTTAAGTAAACATTTCTTTCCTTAATAAGCTTGTGCTAAGAGGCGCTGACAACTCACAGTGACAGAATTACATTCATATGCTTTTTCTTTTGAGCTGGAGAAAGTGGAATGCACTGCAGTTGTTTTGAGAACACAAAATGCGTGAAAGGGAGGGAGAGCTCATTTTCTTTTCTTTCTTCCCAGTTTTGATTCTTCCTTCAAGATGGTTTGACCTTAATCCAACAAACTTAATGTGACATAACCCTGAAACAAAAACAGGAACGCCTCGCAGGTCCAGCTTTGGAATGAAAAAGCTGTAATTATTAGTCCTCTGTGTGAGCTTTTCAGATTGTGCTGATGAGATGAAGTTTAATCTCCTTTCTCTCCTCTACAGCACCACAAACCACAGGCAGTTTAGGCTGCCTGGATATCTCTCACATCTGGAAGAGCAATAATTCTTGGGATTTTGCTTGACAGGCAGCAGGGCAGCCAGAAACAACTGTCTCTTCTGTTGTGTTATTTGCAAGAAATCAGGAGAGGAGGAGCAGCACAGGACCACATCCTTCTTCAGCATATGTTAGAGGAGGAAATACTTTTATTTTCTGCCAGATGCTTCATGAATACATCCTAAATATTACATAAGACAGTAGCTATCACTTCCAAACAAAATTCCTTGGTGTCTGCTAAGCTGCAAAACATATGAAGGCCTATTGTCTGACAAAGAATTTGCACAGATTCTTCAGAGATGTATGGAAAGAGAGAGAGATTTCAGATTCTCCATTTTGATTTATAGGGTTCTGCACACCCTGCTGGGGTGAATATGATACCATCTTCTAAGCAGGATTATATCATGAAATGTATATGGGATTTAGCTACAGTAACTTTTGCTGGGCAGCTCAGAATGGACAGCAAAGTACAAGAATTTACGGCAGCACAGCTTGTGCTGTCAGACTCAGGGCTGGTGTTTATGATTTCAGCAGAAGCAGAAATAAACAACTTTTCCTTAATGGTTCTCTTTATATGTCAGCAGCAGTACCTCTGCCTGGTTTCACAACAGCAGCTGGTGCAGTGATCTGTTCAATGGCATACCCAACCAGTGCCTGGTAATTTGCATTTCTGCTTGTTCTACTTTCCTTCTGAAGTAGCCAGAAATGCATAAATCAGGAACAAGTACCTTAACAAATAGCATCTATTTTTTATCTATTTAAAAATGAATGATAAATATATGTTGGACAAAAAGAACAAGAGCTTGTGAAATGAGTCCTAGGAACATTCATATTTAGGGTTTTTTTCTGATGTGTCAGTAAAGAATTCTATATGTCTAAAGACAAAGACAAAAATATATTTAACCAAAGCCTACACCATAAGCTTAGCAATAGTCAAAAAGTAGAATGAAATTAAGGAAGCAGTGCTCAAAAAAAGATAAAAGGGGGAAACACTTGTTTAATTTAGTGATATGAACAATTCTATTAAATACAGGCCATTCCTGGTGTGCTTCCTTAGGGAGCAAAAATATATTTCCTCTGGTCTGGAAATGGTCAGAGAGTGAAAAAGTTTTCCATGCCAAAAAAGTCGGCCTGAAACCCCATAAAGAGTTACCTGGAAGCAAATCTTACTGACCACAATGGGACTTCCTGCAGAGTCTGTTGAATGCTTTGGGAAAGAATCTGTTGAATGTTTTAGATATAACCAACACAGTATTAAAAGTCTTTCTCTATTTTTTTAATAGCCTCAATCCAGAGAAGGACGCAGAAGAACACATTTACACAATGGAGTACTTGCTGTGCTCAGAAAGTTAATTTGGAGTCTACCCTACCTTCTAACCATACTACTTCCAAAGCTGTTTTTTAAGTGTACTCACTTTGAGGAAACCTTTGCTATAGCATGTAATGGATTTGTGAACCAACCAGGATTTATTGTTTGTTTATGCCTTGGGGCAAATATTCAGACAATTATGGGAAGAATTTCCCCCTCCTCCCTCTTCTTGTGCTAGCTCTGTCTCCCCTCTTACTCCCATAAAAGAGGGAGTGAAATCATAGTTATTGTAATGTTTAAAAATACACTTCATTATTTTTTAAATTACTGGACAGAATGCAGAAGTTATCACCTCTCGATTTTGTTAGGGCAACAGTGAGAGTGCAGAAGAAATTTTGTTAGGGCAACAGTGAGAGTGCAGTGACAGTGAATCAAGTGGAACATTACTAGCAAAATGTTTTCTTTTGTTCTTTTCCTTGGACCCAAATCAACTATCTTCATATTTCATGAAATCAGCTTTATTATAGTGGTAACAAGGCAGAGGCGGTGGTCATCCATAAACATCTAGGCTTTCCATAATTGTAAGTTCCACTGAGTACTCTACAGACAGTTGCACTCTTTTGAAGGAGAAAGTCTGTGGATTATAGATTTATTTATTTATTATTTATTTATTAATTGCATTTATATCCCGCCCTTCTCCTTTCGGACTCAGGGCGGCTGACAAATTTATTTTATTTATTTATTTATTGTTCGAATTTATATCCCGCCCTTCTCCTTGCGGACTCAGGGCGGCTGACAATCAATTAAAAACACCAATAACAACACAAAATTTAAAATTAATTAAAATGAAATATTTAACTTGTCTAATTTAAAATATAATTAAAAACTCCTCTAAAAACCCCTCTTAAAAATTACCCTAGGCC
>NW_015386510.1:792525-795768 GCF_001527695.2 Protobothrops mucrosquamatus | reverse complement strand
AAGGGAGATCAGGGATCACCCTGATCTCTGGGGGCAGTTCGTTCCAGAGGGTGGGATTCTGTGCACTGATCCTGCCTGAACAGAGGGTAGAAATTGGCCAAGAGAGACCTTGTCCAACTCTAGCGGTTACACCTGTTTTAGCTCAGCCTAATAGAGAAAGCCATGGTGATGGTGATTTATGTTCCTCTCACTGCACATGAAGCATATTGATTATTGTATTGTGAAATGTAGATGACTTGGAAGCTACAACCAAGTGCAAAATGTAGTAGCCAGACTGCTAGCAGTTAAATGCAGTATTCTAAAACAACACTGATTTTGCAGTTGTTGCACTGGTAGCTAAACATTCTCAGGCCTAATTGAAAGTCCTGTTTATCACTTGTAAAGCCCTATATTACACAACACTGGCTTACATTAGGGAGTACATTATTCAAAATGATTCTGTCCATCAGGCATGATTATCCAGAAAACTCTATTTAATCCTATGTTGATAAGAGACGGAACATGAAGATTTAGGCATTCATGAGGTCTTCTCAGTTGTTGTCCAATGCTGTGGACACACTACCTCAGAAATATGTCTAAGTCTTTGCTTCTGGTGTTCCAGAAAGTAATGAATCCACTTCTTTTTAAGTTGAAATTTGACATTTAATACAATGGTATCTGCACAGTCATAAATGTGGTGGGTTATATTTTTTGTTTATATACTGGGATTGAGTAGATTGAGTTTTATAGGAAATTCAGGGCTGTTACATAGGAATTAGGTTTTATATTGATTTTAGATTGTAGACTATCCTGCAGTATAGAAATTTATAAAATAAAAAGACAAAGCTTATAACTAGTTTGAGTGGATTTATTAGATATCAGCAGAAGCAGAACTAGAGATAAGATTGTCAACACAATAGATTTTATGGAGAGTAGGATGTGTATGTGTTGTGTGTATGTGTGTGTGTGAGAGAGAGAGAATAAGAGAGAGTGTGTGTGTTTAATTTGCAGGGATGATGTCACTATTAGCCACTGGAAAAAAGGATGATAAAATATTTTTTATTTCAGAAAATGAGTGTTTTTTTAAAAAAACTATTACCACTAGATAATACAACATTCAAAAGTAGAATATTTAAAAAACTCACAGCCTTTCAGAATAGCCTTAAAGTCTGGTATTGTTGTAACTGACAATGATTTTGAACTTACTGAATTCAGATCTTGAAGAAGCTTCATAGTTTCTTCTCCAGATCCACCATGGCAGTCTCCCAGCCAAGGAAAGCATTCCCAATGCAATGTGGTGGGTAGGTAGAAACAGATCCTTTGTTTGCAAAAGAAAGAGAAGGGGAGAGTGCTTACAGTAAGTCTGTAGAGCGGGGCCATGATGTTGAGAAAAAAACATATTTGGCACCCTTACGTCTTTATAACTGTAACTTAAGAGATCTGGGTAAGCCCTGATCTCTTAAGGTCTATTTTAAAATTTTATCTCTGATAGTCTGTGATTGGATGGAATGCCACTATCAACATTTCATATGCACTTAAAAATGCATTTAAGTAAACACTGAATATTCTGGCTTATAGTTCTTGCTATGAAATTAAATATATATTCTCCCAAATGATCCTACATCATAATTATCTTATGTAAAGCATTTTCACATTTTTATTAAAAAAAAATCTAACCCTCACTTTTTAAAAGTTCAAAGACTGCTGATAATTCACTGTATATATATAATCAGGCAGAAAATGCATTTTAAAAATAAGAAGAAATGAGACAACAGCTCTGTGCCAAAGAAAAACAATCTGTCTGCCAAACTACACATTGTTAAGTTAAAATGTGTTCCATGTGGAAATAGGAAGACTGCTCCGATAGAAAGGCTAGTGATCTAAAGTCATCTGGCTGCATGCCTGTCAACTACACATTCTGACTTCCAGTTTTACAGCTAGAATTGAAAATATTTCTTTTTTTTTCTTTCCTTTCAGATTCTTAAAAGTCTGTTTCTTTCTCCTGGTGATGCAACACATTCTCTACTAAATTTGCACATGCAGACTCCTAGGTTGTAAACAGAATAATATTCTACTGTGTATATGCCCTGATCATAAGATATAATTCAAATTCAATTTTGTAATTTGGAAAATAGCCTAATAAACTCAGACCAAAATCAAAACTTTCATATTTAATTTATTACCCAGATCCAAACAGGACAATATAATCATATGAGAATCTTGATTTAAAACTTAGTTTAACAGCTTATGTGGAAGGGGATGATATTAAAAAATGGGCACCTTTCTCTGACTTCCCTAGCTGTTGGAATTTAATAAGACATTTAAGTGTAGACTTTGGCAAGCAAAAAATAGTACACATCTGATATAAATATTGGATTTTGGAAACCCAGTTCTGTGATAATCTGACAAAGTCATGGCTTTTCCTTCTTCCTCTTTTTAGAGAATGGGATAATATTTGTTTTTTATACAGAATGGGATAATATTTGCTTTTTATACAGAATGGGATAACAATAGATCTTTTTGAGTGACCAAGCCTGCCCAGTAGATAAACGTTTGTGTCAAGCACAGGAAAATCAGAAGTCCAGAAGGCCATTTAAAATGAATATAAAAGTTTATTGCAAACTCATGCTCTCTACAAGAAACTGAACTACTAATGGTCAAAGAAATTGGCGGTAGTTAAAAGTCAATGGAATTCATGGTGGGCTGGACTTAGATCTCTTGTGGGCCTGAAGGGACTCAAGACTGATGATCTGTTTGACCCCTCCCTCAGGCTCAGCCTGGTCAGCCTATATTTTGTTTTTAAATGAAAAAGCCTCTGATTAGATTTTTTTTTCTGGATTAAAAAAATGAAACATAAATTTTAGACAAAGTTGCCCTTCCTCTAGATCAGTGTTTCTCAACCTGGGCCTCTTTAAGACGTGTGGACTTCAACTCCCAGAATTCCCCAGCCAGTATGGCTGGCTGGGGAATTCTGGGAGTTGAAGTCCACACGTCTTAAAGTGGCCAGGTTGAGAAACACTGCTCTAGATAGTAAACAGCCCCACTTTTAAGATAAATCAGACAGGTGGAGGCGCCATCTTATAAAGACTTGCTATATCTGAGTGGTAGTGGTGAATGGTGCCTCAAATCAATAGAAGTTTTGAGACGGAAGTATCCAGACTTTTCTTGGCTTGTGTATAGACAAATTCAAGAGAGATGGCGAATTGATAAAAAAACTGCTTTTTTTATGGAAAATGGGAATTTTTTGAAACAAGTAAGGGATGA
>NW_015386510.1:757283-792275 GCF_001527695.2 Protobothrops mucrosquamatus | reverse complement strand
CTCAAAACTGGAAGAGTAAAGTTTTACCTACAATGGAGGACTGGAGATTGAAGGTTTCGCATCTTGCTGAAATGGCAAAGATTTCGGCTTATTTGAAGGATCATTCAAATGAACAATTTTTATCAATATGGAGAAGATGGATTGTTTATATTCAAAATAAGCATAGAATGGTGGAATATAAGTTAGGTTTTTAGATAAATTTTTTTTTATATATATATATATATATATATTTCACCTACTTATGTAGAATAACACTTTGTGGAGTTAGGGATATTAATATTAGTTTACTTTTAGTTGAATAGTATCCTGGGATTAGGTTTGGGAAGTCCGGGTGGGGAGTGGGGGGTAGGGGTTTTTTCAATTGTGATGTATCTGTGATGTGCTTTTTTTTATGTTGAAAACAATAAAAAATTTATATTTGAAAAAAAAAGATAAATCAGACAGGGAAGGTGTATCTAAAATCTTTTACAAATTGGCGAGCTACATGTATCCATATGCTTATGCATTATTTGTGATTAGAGAGTGCATCTGTCATTCATTGCAGTCTAATTCTGTTGATTCTCCTTCTCAGCCTAGCGTTTACAGAAAATGAAAGCTATAAGTAGCTGCATTTATTTATCTACAGGAACTGTGCCTGACTTTTTGCAGTGTTAGAAAGTGCCTGAGGCCACATGATAGTCCTATTTCAGTTCTGCTTGTTTCTAAAAGATCAAGCCTCATGAAACCACAATGTCACTCAGAACTTGGCCAAATCCGATGCTCACTCCTACTCCTTATTCATGAGTAACTTTACAATAAGACAGGAATGTGCTGGGGTAAAAGAAAGAATTTGGGAGAAATTTAGCAAAGTTTCTGGCTGGGATATTTTTAAAATGATTGAATAGTGCTAGCATACATGTGGTTTCCATCTCTTCAATCATCTTTTGGGCTGGATTTGAACTGAAATATACCCATATGGATGAAAGTAGGATATTTAACAAGACTGAGCACGTAAGATTTCCATCTATCTTCGTGAAAATATGGACAACCAAATGGCTATTGTGAAGAATTTGTTCGATATCTAACACTTCAAAATGTTGATGGGCAGTTTAATCAGTGGGGTTCAGCATGGAGTGAATCTTCTCAGGAAGAGATTCCAGTATTTTTCATGCCAGTCTTTCAGTGCAACTCAACTCTCTTCCTAAAGAGCATATTATGGCCCTGTTCTTTGCATAAAGGCGGAGCTTGTTTAACCCAGCTTTTAATTTCTCCATTTTTATTCTCTCTCCATACTTACAAAAAACAGTTCATATCATACAAAATAAATTTTAAAAAACTGGGTGGCAGATTTTTAGATTTCATCAAGTTTTCTTAAAGCATTTTTTTGTACTCATTATTTCCTGAAGAAAAATGAAAGCTGCTATTTTGTTTTAAATAGAAGAAATCTCTCCACAGTTTAGGCCTTTTGAGAAATGTTAAAGTTAAACATGTACCCTTAGTGTTATCTAAATCAACAGATTCTCTGGGGGCTTTTTTAAAATAGCTTTAGCATCCAGTCCAGTTGAAATAATAGTTTTTACAGTTCTGCTTCCTTTCTTAACGACTTGCTGTGTATGTTACAGATACCACTGTACAAAGAGACATACATAAAGCAGAAAGCAAACACCTGGCTAAGACTTTAAACAGAGGCCACTATTCCATTGGTGATCTTTGAGAGATTCTCCCTGCTTCCTTCATTATTCATTTTAAGCTTACGTTTATCATCCTATTATAGTGTATATTTTCCATAGATTGACACTTGGTAATTAACAACATTGAAACTTCTGTTCCTTGTGGAATATTTCACATTTTTCAGATACATTGAAAGCAATGAGATAAATTTTGATTGCCATTACGTCTCAAAGCATTCAGTGATGAAAATACAGACACACAAATACGAAAACATAAATTACCTCAGTATGTGTGTGTGTGTGTGTGCGCGCGCATATATATTTATATATTCATTCATTCTTCTAAGGCTTAGTGAATAATCTTTAGGAACTGAAATAGCTAAGTTTCAGATAACACTCTGGGAACTTTGTTTACTAAAAAAAATGATTGTAGACTAGTGCTTTCCTCCTCCCCTTCTTCAACCGTCTTCCTTGCTAGAATACCCAGGTTTTATTTATGATTTTGGATTTTATTTCACAGCATTCCAGTTCAGTATAGCATGATGTATTTAATAACCATGTCTACTGTCTTAATTACCCTATAAAGCAGGGCTCCATTGGTATCTGACCCTCCACAGCATTCCAGAGAAGTTACAAGACCATGGTAATTACCAACTGTCTGTGAGAAAATTAAACAAAAAAAGGCCTAACTTTTTAAACCACCGTTTTAAGCAACCTATTACTTCTGAGGAATAAATCATTGATTAAATAGCCTCCTTACCAGGAAAATAGCTATTCCATACCAAAGAATTTCCCTTTACATGATCATGGAGAGAATATTAAGTATTCCTTAGCTCAAAAGGTTAGGTTTTATGTCTGTTCAATGCTTTTTAATGACACATTTTTCTGCAATTTCACTGTAATCAAAGCCTTTTTCCTCCCATGCAGCTAGTAGGCTACAGCTATTTGGCTAGTGTTATTTTTTTTTTCATGAGTATAGAAATATATTTAAGCATGTGCAAGGAAAACGTATTTGTAGAAGTAGAAACCTTTCATTATTAATTAAATCTCTCATATTGCTAGCTTTCCTTTGATTAACGCAGTTATTCTGTCTTTTCTCTATATATGTTTCGCAAGTGTTAATGGAAGCTCAAAATACACATCGTGTTAAAATGCACATTGATTTGGAATATGTAAATCAGTCTGACCACTGCCAAGCACCCTCAGAGATCCTTTATAAGCCTAGATGACACATATGGGAATAAAATGACTTCCAAGTTAGTCTCCAAGTTAGGCTGCAAATTGAGGGTGGGGTGGAAAGGATCACCTTTAAATGATTCCCTAAGGATCAGATACCTACATTTTTTAATCCCTCACAAGTGTTCAGAGTCAGGTTGGTATGATATAGTACCTGAGGTTTGTGGAAATAACTCCTTTATTCTGCAGTGTTCATTACTATGTGCATTCCCATTCAGAGTTTGTTTTCTGTTCAAAAGAAGTCACAAAAAACTTTTTATCTGGAATATTTGTGATAATTGACAAAGAAAGAGGCTAAAGATACAATCGTATATACTCTTGGAAAGTATCCCTATTTCATTAGGGAATCATTCTAAGATACTTCCAGAATCAGTTCAAATCTTCATTGTTTTAGTCTGCTTTCTCTTCATCCATATGACTTATGACATAAACAGACATATACCTGAATGACCCTACCTCTGGAAAAAATGTAGAAGATCAGGGAAGAAGGACCTGTATTCCTTTCCAGAATGTTTTCTCCTTCCAGGACATTATATATCAATTGCCTGCTAATTTATAGATATACAGAGAAATATAAAACTAAAGTAATATATTTGAATACATGTTATAATATTTCTATATGATACATCTCATTATATGAAAAAATAGGTGACCAATTCTCTTTTGTGACTGCTCAGTTGGCTATCAAGGTACAAACTACTGATCAGCAATTTCAAGACCTGGGGATTAAATTTGCTAGATTTTCAAATTGAGCAAATTTCAAAGTAAGCAGGACTCCTGAACACTCTAATGTGGTCCAGTTTTGAAAGCTACCAGTAATTGTCCTCACAAAGTACATGTAACTCGGCCAATTTGCCAGGATTATATAAAAAAATAAAAATCTAACTAGGTCTGTTCAGCAACCTACATTTAGTTTTTTTTAAAGATATTGTAAGAATCCAGAAACTCTAAATTAGACAAGTTTTCCAGAATTTGTCCCAACCAGCCCTTTAGTGACACAACAGTATAAAATGTCTATTTTTTTTAAACTAGTGAAAGTTGTATTAAAAACTCTTTTTTATGCCCTTGGTAGCATATGTAGGGATAGAAGTATCAGCAATACAACAGCAAACTTTTGTTTTGCAACCCAATCTTGTGGAGGTCCATATACTTTGGTGCCTCCTGGTGGGCAATGTAACTGAAAAACATCACACTGGAGAAGTCCCTGCAGTTTTCTTTCAAGATTTCAGAAGTGGTTTGCCATTGTCACCTTCTTAGAGCTGAGGGATGGTGACCGGCCCAACCTCTCACCCTCTGTTGACTTCTAGCATGATGCTTCAGTCACTGCAGCAGATTGGCTCTCTACATAGGGTGTTTTGCATGAAAATAGAGAAATTTCCCCCCATTCTTTAAGTCAAGGGGAAAGTTGTTGAAAAAAATTCATATGTGGGAGCATGACATCTGTATATCTCTGATTGGAGAGGTTAAGGGAAGGTGGACTGTACATATTATTCTGAGAACTTCTAGATGCAACTACTGAATACAAGAACCTGGATAAATCCTAAAACTAATGCATTGAATATATAGAATAGATTAGAGCTGGAAAGGACCTTGGAGGTCTTCTAGTCCAGCCCCCTGCTCAAGCAGGAGAACCTATACCATCTCAGACAAGTGACTGTCTAGTCTCTTCTTAAAAAATCTTCAGTGATGGAATGCCCACAATTTCTGGAGGCAAGCTGTTCCACTGGTTAATTGTCCTCACTGTCAGGAAGTTTCTCCTTAATTCCAGGTTGCTTCTCTTTTTGATCAGTTTCCAACCATTTTTTCTTATACTTTCCTCTGGTGCTTTGGTGAATAACATGACACCCTCTTCTTTGTGGCAGCCCCTCAAATACTGGAATATGCTATCATGTCTCCCCTATTTCTTCTTTTCTTTAGACTAGCCAAACCCAAGTCCCGCAACTGTTCTTCGTATGTTTTAGTCTCCAAGCCTTTGATCATCTTAGTTGCTTTTCTCTAATTTTTTTTCAAACTCTCAATATCTTTTTTGTGATATGCTGACCAAAATTGACTGTAGTATTCCAGGTGTGGTCTTACTAGGGTTTTATAAAGCAGTACTAATGCTTTGTGTGATCTTGATTCTATGCCTCTGCTGCACATTGTTGGGTCATAGTCAAGTGATTGTCCACTAGGACTCCAAGGTCCCTTCACAGTTACTGCTTTTGAGCCAGGTCTTGTACCTGTCTTGTAATCTGTACTTGTACCTTTGATTTTTCCTGCCTAAATGTAAGACTTTGCTTTTGTCCACACTGAAACTCATTTGTTGGATAGAACCCATTGTTCAAGTTTGTCAAGATCTTTTTGGATCCTGAGTTTGTCTTCTGGGGTTTTGGCTACTCCTGTCAGTTTGGTGTCATCTGCAAATTTGATGAGTTCCCCTTCAATTCCCTCAATCTATAGGGAAGGTGTCTAGAGTTCAGATCCTAATAGAAGGTTTGAACCTCATAGAATAATGCATGGCTACCTATAGTTGATGATGCCCGGTAAGAATGAAACTAGTAACACAATGTTTCCTGGTGGTCAATGTAACTTAAAAATACCACAGTCAGATAAAAAGGTAGACATTGGGAGATGCTGCTTCAGCAACAGTATCTGAATATATTCTTGTTCATTTAGAACTGTGATAATAAATAAAGGGCCCTTAAATCAGGTTTTTGTTTATTTTAGTTTTCATACTAAAACTTGCTCTTTTAACAGAGGAAACCTTGCCCAAACAGTAGACAAATAATGTGGATAAATAAATGATTTCATACTATGTAGTAAGGACAGGTATTCAACTTCAGAGCCATAACAAGCCTAAATCTTATGTGAAGCTACCTCGCTTTGGTAGCGGGACAGTGATCCTGAGGAAGGATTTCCAGTTGAGAAAAGGTAAGAAAAACATTGCTGGATCAGGCCAGCATATCAACATATGAAGCACAGCAAAAATATTAATCTCTTCAAAGTATCCACATGTTACTGAAACCTCTGCATCCTTCTCCATCTACGCTATCCAATCTATATAATCCATTCTGTGGCATATTGGTTTAGCCTGGGGTTAGCACATTTCTTGGAAAGTAGGTTAGGTAAAGTATGACTAAGTCCCAAAGATCTCTAGGATGTTTAACAAGAAAGATTACAGAGAATAGAAGAAATCCATTGAAAAATATAGGTATTGCTCAAAGAGTACAATTGTGCACTCATAAAATACAAGGCAGTGATAAGGACCATGAAATACTGAAAAACAGTAACAGATTCCATAATAATTTGTATTGGAACCAGGTAAGAATGAAAGTATGCCTTGATCTCCTTGATTCATATATATTATCTCTCTGTTTTAATCAATGCCAATTTTGTGATTTTTAAAAAAAGTCACGTTGATAACTTAGATTATTGGTATTTGTCACAAATGTGGTTTGTTGTTTTGTTCTAGTATTGCAAATGAAAGATAGAACTCTTATAGATTACACAGAGAAACTTGAAAAAATCCAGAATGTAGTCTGTATTTGATGTGACTTGGTGTTCTGCTGTCAACAGAAGTAACTAGATGCTTTGATGATCAACACATTAGGAAAAAGCCAAGCCACAGCTAAATTTAAAGAAGGAAAAAAAGAACTTGGAAAACAATTTTGTGCTCACTCAAAACCCAATGCAACCTCTACTCCACCCATAAATAGTTTAAAATAAGGCTTGTGACACATCTTTTTAAGGGGAAAGACTCGAACCACAACCAATTAAATATATGAACTAGTTTTCTCTATCCAAATGTTTTGGGAATACAACACCCAGCATTACAACTTGGAAATGGTAATTGTAGCCAAACAAGAGAGCACTGAGTAGGGAAAACTGTAGTTAGTAGTATATATCCACATGCATGTGCCCAGACACTGAAAAACATGCCCATTTATATATATAGAGATGCTGAATTCTTTGAAACCTGCTACTTAAATGGGTTCAATTCATTTGTTCATTTAAGTTGTATGATTTATATGACACCCCAACTCAAAAAAATCTTATGGATCTACTCCAAATCTAATATTACCGTTATGTTGCATGTAGTTATTATATCCATTGTACTATTTGCACCAAGCCACCCTCTCCTTTTACTTGAAAAATGGATTTATATAAATTGGCAGAAAATAAATAAATAATAAAATTATGTTCTATGGAGTGGGTAATGAATATGGTTTGTTTATAATGAACTGTGACTCTTCTATCTTTACCAACGTAGTTTAACAATATGCAAAGCCCCTTTTTGGATAGGCAAGATGGAATGCTAAATTAGAACAACTTTTTTCTTTCTTTTATTTAAGAAGTAATTCTGCATGCATTCATTTCTGGAAAATAACAACCCCACTTCTTCCTTTAGTTCTTTTGTCCTGTCTTTTTTGTTATTTGGGTTATACTATTTTATCATGATACGTTGAAGTGAGAGGGAAGTGGATTGTTGGGTTACTTAGTATGAACTATCAACCATTTTCTCAGAGATACAGATCAAATATTTTGATAGAAAGATTTCATAGTTAAATATGAATACCCAGTCAGATATTTAAAAACATGATTACTTCTGCTATATTGTCCAGAGTACAAATTATTCAATGGACATAAAGATTATGTGTGTCCACTCATGGGTTTGTAGAGCTACATGGGATATAGAATTCACTTTTTGATGTCTGATCATAACTTATCAAGTAACTGTACAGAGTCTATAACCTTAGAAAGCAAATGTGAATGTTACCCAAGAAAAATATTGCCCAGTGTTGATGCTATCCTAGTGATTTATGGCAAGGTTATTTAATGCTTTTTAATTCTGCCATGAGAGGGGCAAAGCAGAGGCAAGTAATGGAATAGTATAATTTGTAAAGATACTTTTTATATCTGAATGGAAGCTTCCATTTTGATTTTAGAAAATGTTGTTTGTTTTATTTCTTTGGGGGGGGGGAGGTGTTTCAAGTCAGTGTTGATTCCTGGTGACTCCCCCTGTCCCTGAAGTCTTCTTGGCAAGTTTTCAAAAGTGGTTTGCCATTTCTTCTTTTCTAGGGCTGAGAAAAAGTGATTTGACCAGTGGTGGGATTCAAATATGTGAACAACTGGTTCTCTTTGTGGATGCCGCTTCCGGAAGTCCATTCTGGGCCTGGGCAACAAAAAATTAGCTACCAGTTCTGCCAAAGTGATGCGAACCAGCTGAATCCCACCGCTGGACTTGACCCAAGGTCACCCATTTGAATTCATGGCCCAGCCAGGACTAGAATTTACAGTCTTCTGATTTCTAGCTTGTTGCCTTAACCATTATGTTAAATTGGCTCTGTTTATTCCTAGTTAAGTGCATATTGTATTTTTCAAAGTCTAACTTTTGCTTCCATAGAGTGTCACAGGGAGAGCCACTGCCTGTACAATTCTAATCTTTGTAGGCCTCAACTTATCCCGACATCTGAATATGTCTTCAAGATCTTTATTGTGCTTTGCTGAATGCTAGTCTACAGAATATTTTTTACTGCTGTATTCTTTATTAATTTATTTATTGGAAAGTGAAAAATTAGATAAATTAGATGAATAGATATTAATATATGAACCGTATGAGTTTCTTCCCCATTATCCAGTAAGAAACGTAAGTACCAAGACAATATCTCTTGAAACAAACTGGAAATAAATAGATTACCGAGTCTTTTTTCTGCTTGATTTCTCTGGAAAGATTCGAATTCTATGTTTTCAATAGGTGAAGCTGAATTGTTTGTAATATGTTGTATAGACCTTATGAGAAAACTTGAATATTTTTTTAAATAGTATTGTCTCACATGGAAACATGTTACTCCCAATTTATTAAAATGGAGGAATGTGTTATATGTTGAAAAAGTATCTGAGTTAAGCAAGAGAACAGATCTGTATCAATTCTAAGTTAGGTGCCACTCTTGAAAAACATTTATATGTAAAGAAAGGGATGAGGTGGTGAAGGGCATAACATAGAGTCACTCTTGAAAAATGTTTATATGTAAAGAAAGAGATGAGATGGTGAAGGGCATAACATAGAGTCACTCTTGAAAAACATTTATATGTAAAGAAATAGATGAGATGGTGAAGGGCATAACATAGAGTCAATTTGCATCAGAAAGACTTCCATTTTTGAATTTTAAATGGAACACCAGAGTGTTTATGGCAAAGGGGTCAGGCATGCAGTGAATTTTGAAGGACCCGTTAACGAAAATAAGGTCCAAATGGTTATAGGGTGTTTCTGAAGAAATGGAAGCTATTACAAAGCATCTCATTTGAAATCATTAAAACAAACAGGTTTCTTCAGTTCTGTGCCCAGCCATTTTCCTTTTTCCATATATAGCACAGTTGCTACATAGGCACATGCAGGGGGAGACAACTTGCAGCTCTTTTGAAGCAGCCATGCAACTCTAGAAAAAGATGTGGCTAACTGCTTTAATATTTGTACATGCTTTGTACACACTCCCACATATTCTGAAAGACAACATTAAAAAGATTTTACAGGCCCAACATTTAGGTCTACAACGATGAGCTGGGGAATCCTTATGTATTTATGAATTTATATGGTGGCCCAACTTGCAAAAATATTAATTTAAGTAGTATACAGAAAAATCATAATCATAAAACCAATAACAAATAACACAACAACAAACAACAAACAGCACCAACAAAAATATATTAATAACCTAATACCAATAACAAAAATAATAACACTCAACAACAAAAAAATACACACCAACATATGCTCCATTTTCCATGCCTAATGCTTGAAGGAATAGCCAGGTATTCAAAGTTTGGGGCCAGTCAAATCTTGGGATGGAGTGGGGAGGACAGAAGACTAATAAAGTAATTTTTGCATAGTCTGCCAAAAGTTTCTATTTCGGAGTACCAACCCTTACCTAACATGTTAAAACAAAATAAAGTAAATGAAAAGATTCATTCATATGAATATGTATGTGAAATATCATACCATAGCATATGACAATGCATAGAATTAAGGAGAAATTTCCTGACAGTGAGAACAATTAATCAGCGGAGCAGCTTACCTCCAGAAGTTGTGGGTTCTCCAAAACTGGAGACTTCCAACAAGAGACTGGGCAGCCATTTGTCCAGAATGGTATAGAGACTCCTTCTTGAGCAAGGGATTAGACTAGAAGATCTCCAAGGTCCCTTACAAATCTATTATTCTATGTTCTAAAATATCATTGTTAGAGCTTTCTGGTTCTGTCTGTGTATTAAAAATACCTGCACTGTCCAAAAGCTGTTGCTGAAAGTGAAGGTACACCTGGAAACAGCTGCATTATATTGGGGGAATTAGAAAAAATTTATAGGGCTGTCATATTTGGAAATACATTTCTATTTCAATAAGACACCTCCAGATTCAAGCCATTAGTTGTGAAAACGTGGACACATATTTGGACTTCTAATGTGACATACAGCAGTTCTATTCCCAGTTGTTTTAAAACTTGTATAAAAAGGAATTCATTCACTGGAGTAATGAAACATGCAGACTGTTTTATGAAATTCTCTGTCTCTTTAGTTGTGAGACTAAAATATAGCATTAAGTGTGAAGCTTTTTGCAGAACAATGAAAATTTCCAAGGTCTCTATGATTTAACTTCCTTTGTTTGAAAAAAAAAATCCCAAAGATGATGGTGGGGAAGGCACTGAATTTAACTTCCATTTTCGATTGGCTGAAAATGCTGTACAAATTCTCCCAGAAAGGTCTCCCTGCTTACCACTTACAAACTTTTTCACCTCACTGTTTCTCTCTTTTAGGAAACTAAATTTCTTTCTGTTTTAACAGCTGTCAAAAGCCAGTCTTCTGTTTGAAAAGGTCTGTTTGAAGGACTATCCTCTGGTTAAGAGCCTTAAAAAGTGCTAACTTTGGCCCAGAGTTTGATGGGGGAAGGAAGGAAGGAAGGAAGGAAGGAAGGAAGGAAGGAAGGAAGGATAGTGATGAAAATACCTTTCTGCAGTTAATAGCTGACAGCTACCCTGTCACAGGGTTTTAGTTTGATAGGATTGTTGCATTTCTGTTAAAGTACAGCTACAATTACATAAGCATACACATACAACTAATTATATAAGCCTATATACCTTTTTTAGAATTTGCTGTGTTCTTTAGCCATTCTCTTTTATGACCATCCTATTCAAAATCCAAACTCCACATTATCTTAGTGCTTACCCACACAATATTTTAACTTTGATTAGGGTTAATTCTGGCTAAATTTTGAATAAATTTGTGCTGTTTGGCTGTATTTGGCTAACTTGTCTTGGGTTTGATTGTTGCTTTGATAGGAGACCACCAGGGAAAGCCAGGTTTGTAGATTAGGTTTGGAAAACAAAAAACATTGCCAAAGAAAGCAATGACAATTCATTCTGTAATACTACTAAGAAGACTGCATGGTTGCATCCATGTGGACTAGAAGTTTAGTACAGTATCTCTAACTTTTAGTGCTTTGGTATGAACCAAGTAAATGGGTTAATTCAGGATCCAGATTAAGCATATAATATCAGTGCCGCCACTGTATTTTTTCTCCTACTCTTTGTTGGGATATATCCCAAACTCTACTAAATATGCAGAGTTTCCCAATTATTTGGGGACATCCCTTATTAGTTGCGCTGATCCTGGTGCTTCTGCTGAGCCCTGAAGAGGCACCAATCAGCTGGAAAGCAACACTGATCCTGGTGCTTCTGCTGAGCCAATCAGAAGAAGTGCCGATCAGCTGGAATGTTGCAGCATCTCCAGGGTCTTGTGATTTACATTCAGATTCTTGGCAACTGATTCATATTTATGATGGTCACAGTGTCCCAGGGTCATGTGAAATGACCAAAACCTGCTGCAACCATCCAGCAGGCAGAGGGAATAAAAACCAAACATCCCCCACTGCCAATCCCCAACAGAAATGCTCACAACAATGAAAACCTTGGACAGAAGGAAGAGCGCCGCTGGGTGGGCAGGCAGGTATCTTGCTCGGCTGTGGCTTGGGGGCACGTTTTTCAGTGCCACTGTAACTTCGAACAGTCACTAAGCAAACTGTTGTAAGTCGAGGACTACCTGTACTTTATCACTTTTTTCCTTTTTTTGACACCTTGCTAGGCGACTCGTGGTACTCAGATATTGCCATATTCTAAAAGTGGTACAATGGGTGAAAAGGTTGAAAAGCCCTGATCTATATAAACAATGGTAAACCTGAAAAACCCTTGCCAAGAAAACTGCAGGGATGTATTCAGGCAGTCTCTGAGAATTGGACACAATGAACAGGAAAAAAAAGTAGAATCCTTCTTAACCGTAAGGAAGACATATGTCTTGTTTGCTAGGGTCATAAAATACACAATAATTTTCTTATGATGTCATATAATTTTAATTTGTACTTGAAGAGGGCAAACAATTAATTAAGGAACATATTTGACAAAATCACAGCATATTCACTAGTTAGATATCGTAAGTGGCGTTGCTGCTTCTGCTTCCTCAGCAACATAGAGGAATATCTCATTTTCTTTGTTCTGCGTGAAACACTCTCCCTTTCTCTGTCTCTCTCTTTCTCTCTCATGTGACACACACTCATGGTCACATGCAAATAGAAATTGGAAATGGTTACTGTAATAATATACAATAAAGTATATAAACCTTAAAATTAACATAGAGCTTTCTAATTTTAGCATTGCTTATTTTAAATACTCCCTGCATAATGTTTGAGATTTGTATAAAATCCTAAACTCCTTTTGTTTATATTCTGATGCAATATCTTTTGTTCATGTCAGAGGGGCTTGCTCTGAGAGACGAGGTAGTCGTGTTCTCTATTATTCTGCTCCTGTTTCAATAAGTGTTTTAAAGAGAATATTTGTTGTGCACTGCTCTTTGACATCTTGTAATTTTAACTCAAAAGACCTTTTCAACCAAGCTCCTAGCATAGCTTTGCTTATTGCATTCATTTTCAATCAGATTTTCCCCCCAGGGGATTAACTAAATCTCTCTAAAGATACCTATCACTGTAGGTATATGCCTACATGCAGGATGGGGGAAGGGACAGAGAAAGTGAGTACAGAAGAATGCTAGTAAAATTTATCTTTAAAGGAACATAGTAAACTTGAAAATCTCATTTCTCTTTAGAATGCATGCATCTGATATTACTAAAGGCTGGTTGACATTTTATGCATTTTATGCTTAGATTATAAGTACGGTATCCAGGCAATAGGAACTGCAGAGATTTGTACAAGGAATAACCACACCACAGTGGTTAGATTTACTTGATACTGTCCCACAATGTAAGCCAAAACAAGACCTAACATGCAACAGGAAATTATTGGAGAAAATTCTGACTGAATTAGCATGAAATCATTTGGTTTTATTGTTTTGTTAATGGTTTGTTGTTAATCTTTTGCATGTTCACAAACATCCCTTTGAAATTTGTAGCTTCAGGGTCAAATTGCATGTTATGTTAAGCATATGCTTTAAAAGCTTTCTTGCAACTGGTCATTCTTTTTTAGCTCTCCAGTCCTCCAAACCTGATTTAGAATTACAGTGAAATGTACAGTGAGACATGCTCATTCTGCTTTCACACTGAGCATTTCCTACAAGGCAAGAGTTTGCTCTGGACACTACTATTTGCAGCCAAGAACTGGATCCAAGGGAAATCACATGTTTTAGAGTTAGAACAAGTTATTTTTCAGGGGGAAATGGCCATGAAAGAAAGAAAGGGACAATTTTGAATTGCATGCCATTTTATTTTTTTAAAATAATTTTAGACGGCATGCTGATTATGACAACTTTCTTTAGATGATAATGTACAATATTTTACTTCTGTTGTAAATCAATCTATCTGCACTTGGATCTCTATTTTTCTGCTGACTTGACTGAGCAGGGTCCATGAACATGTACAGTATAGACTACACAATGCATACATACTGCAGTTCAAGAAACCTAACAGAAAAGCTAGCACAGTAGTCTTTGTATTTACAACAGAGCACATGAAAATCTCAACAGCATTAATTAAATGTGCATAACATATATGGTGTGCACAAAAACACATTTTCATTTAGTTGAGCATTCTCCTTGCAAAAAGAACAACAGAACACATAAACATGCACACAATCAACCCTCTGAACTCTAATTTCCCCATTAAAAAGCTTAAACATTCACACATACAATCACACACATAATGATATACTTACAGGCAATCATACTGAAAAATCAGTTTTAATCAGTTTTTATGTTTAGGATCTGCCATCCAGAATCATTTTAAATGAAAGTGCATTAGATTGTTGATCTCTAAGCATGTGCTTGAACAACTGCAGCTGCTTCCTCACCCATAACCTGTCATCCTCTGTTCGATATGTAGTCAATACCAGTTAGGGATAAAAATGCTGGGGAGAAACCATGCCAATCATAACCAGCAAGCCAATCTTGAGTGACTTGACACCCTTGAAACTCCTAAAAGAGAGCCACTCAAATGCTCTATTTTATGTTAAACTCCATTCAAATCTCATATGTTTTGTTTAAAGGTCAGGACCAAACTGTCAGAATATGGTGTTCAGTTTTGAACTAAGCAGGACTTCTAAGCTCAAACATGTTGAACCTGGAATGTTTTGCACATCCCGGGTCTTTAGGCTCATTTATAAGCAATCAGTAAGACTTTTACTTACGTGGTTTGCTTCAATGACTTGTTCACATTCCACAGAGGTGACATCCTGCTCTTGCAATGTGGCGTGTGTTTACATAGTACTGTCAGAAGTAGGTACAATTTCAGATATTTAAGTTTCCTTGATTTCTAACCTGTAACAGTGTAACTAAACCCCCTCTGGTCCTACATCAGGATCTACCAATTAATAAGGACTAATACAGCACTTATTTCAGGCAGGATTGCCTTGGATTTTGTAGTATGGATTCATTTTAACTTGTCTTTCAGAATACTCCTGTATTCATCAAGAACTATCTTGTACAAAATTAAAATTTTCTTCTAGTTAACCTTTCTAAATTGGGGAAAGAATTATCTTCAAGTCAATATAGATTAAGCTTGGCCTTAAGTCCACACTGAAAGAAAGCATAGAGAAAAATAAAGGCTATGCCAAACTGGTGCTTTTTCTTGAAATTCCCCTATCAGATTCTGAGAAATATGGTATAAGTTGGCACTTTTGCAGTGAAGAGAGCTTGATCTGCTCTCAGATATGCTTACATGATCCACCATAGAAAATCAATAGTATTCTGGTTACTTAACCATCAATAAGATGTAGTGTTTAAGTTGTTGGTGTAGGACTAATATCTATCCTCAATCCTGAAAACCCACTACATAATTTTGGAACAATCATGCTCTCTCAATTCAACTAACCCCACAATACTGTTGTAGGGAAAAAATGAAGGAGTGTTATACACACTAATAGCCAGAAGGGTAGTTACTGTAGTATATGCAATGTCATCCATATAACCATACACATCATTTTATAGATTTGAACCTTCCCATGGGTCCATGTGTGCCAGCTATTGCTCCTGGAGGAAAGATAGGATATCAATCAAATAAATAATTAAATAGGACCGATAGGTTGTGTCTACTGAACCACTGTATACTGTACAAATTGTAACCAGGGGATACTTTGGAAATCCTTGTGGCTTTAAGGGAGTAGATGTTCTTGCCAGTGGTGGGATTCAGCTGGTTTGCACCACTTTGGCAGAACCGGTAGCTAATTTGTTGTTGCCCAGGCCCAGAATGGACTTCTGGAAACGGCATCCACACAGAGAACCAGTTGTTCACATATTTGAATCCCATCACTGGTTCTTGCTCATATAGTCCTACAGTTTCCCTCCTAGGATATCCTGAGATGGGCTTTGCTCTTCTCAATTATTTCCAATTTGAGAGTCAAATAAATAAATGTTTACATTATTTTTAATTCTTCATTCACATTACAGACTGCCAAATATTGCTACTGAGTCATACACTTGCACAAAGCTTTTGTTTGGGTATTGGTATTGGATAGTGGCAATCTATTTTTTTTCCTCTTATTTGAAATTCTGGCCAAGGATAATAATAAAAAAAATTCAGTATTTTAAAGTTGTTGTTTTTTTCTTCTCTTTCCAGATCAACTTCAGAAGTCTATGCTGTGCCCATAATTGGAAGTATATTTGTGCAAGTCCACCCAGTCAGAAGACTACATTTTTTTTTTCTGGGCAAGACTACTCTTTTGAAAGTCCTATGGCATTTTCCTGAAATAGTTGGTCATGTGTATATTGGCCATGCTTAAATTGGGACTATTATATCACTCCACTATGGAGTGACAATGGAGAACGGAATCCTTTGGGATTTCATAGTTTCTTTATGAGAGGTCAATTGACTGAGGTCTTGAATGCCACTTGGCACTTATTCTAACAAGTCTAGAGCACTCCTCTTTTACTTAATGTGGGTGGAGCTCAGATGATCTCAGCAGTGAGATCAGCGATTCAGTCAGGAAATAATCCTTCCTAGGTTTCCTTCCAAAGCAAAATCCTTCTGTGCTGGGAACAAAACATTACTTGTTTTACAGTCACACTCATGCCCTAGGCAGCATCAGTAAACCTCTCCACAATTTGGCTTTAGATTTTTCCAGATTTTTCTGTGTCCAGTAAATACATTCTTTCTGCATAGCTCTACTGCTGGATCTTCCTACTCACTGCTAACCACAAACCACTCACGAAACTCATAAAATTATCTCTCCTCTCTGTTTCATTTTTTTCTTCTCATTATAAATCTCTCAAAGGCATTTAAAAGTCCACAAAGTGTTAATGTAATGAATTGTGCTCTGTTTCAAAAGCAAGCACAAATACATGATTCTTCCTCTGTATTGAAAAAAAATAATACCCACAAATTTGTTCAGTATCAAATACTTTTCTCCGAAGATATGAAGATGGTACCTGAGAATGTGTATTTGTGTATGCGTGTGTATGTGTGTGTTTAGTTTGTTTGGGAAATAGCATTGCAAGCATTCTGTTGTGAAATGTTTGTGTCAAGAGTTTAAATAAAAACAAAGTTACTCACATCTGTAATTAAGAAAGAGAAGCATATGTTATTTAGAAACCTGTATTTTGCACAATAAGAAATGGAATTAGGTATCAGATGATTTCCAAAGAGGCTCAAGGTTCCTGTACAGAAACAACCAGAAAATCTCTTTACTGTCACTGAGTCAAGGAGAAAGAGCATCTCTTCCCCACATGTACATGTACAAAGGTAAAGATGCATTTACTTTGCACTTCTACAACAATGCCAGGATAGGAAGGAGACACATAATTTAGATCAGGAAGACTAAAACAGGATGGAACTGCATAAGACAGGATGTTTCTAAGATACATCACAAAGCTGTTTAGAGCTGTTGAGAACATGACTGTGCCTGGGAAGGTAACACATGGTAATGATGGGGTATTGTCTTTACACATTTACCCTCCCTTTAAATTGTAGCAGAAGTATAGATAGCAGAAAACAGACGCTGGGACAACTAATGTAAGTTCTGTGTGATTCCAAGTGCAAGTAACACCTGGTACGCTTCAGAGGTGGCATTGACAAAAATCACCATCAGTCAGTTGCAAAAGGCAGCTTTACAGTTTATATCTTGCAATAATATCTTTAACGCCATCAAATACCATCATATTCAAGGTCCCTGGGAAGGACTGCATAGGTGAATAAAAATGCCAAGTCCAGTCTAAACTGACTATACGACTAACCATAATAATAATGTAAAACTATCAGAAATGCAGCAATAACAGCAATAGCAATAACAGCCTTAGACACTGCTCCATAGCGCTTTACAGTACTCTCTAAGTGATTTACAGAATCTGCCTATCGCCCTCAACAATCTGGATCCTCATTTTACTGACTTAGGAATGATGGAAGACTGAGTCAACCTTGAGCCAGTTAAAATCAAACTGGCTGAGGGCTGAGTTAGCTTGTAGTACTGCATTCAAATCACTGCACCACCATACTTGGAAATATGCAATGCTAAAACAAACAATTAAGAGAGGATGGGATATTCTGAGATGTTTTAATTAAAAGCTAGGGTTGAAAGTTTAGAAAGAATTACAGTGGATTGCCAGCGATACTAGCTACAGATAGATGGACATGTAAAGCCAAAATACAAGGTTTATTTGTGTCAACTTACCCATCTGCTTCTATATTTTAGACTCCAGCTACATCCCCTATCCCTATTGTATGATGCAGAATACAAATACACCCAGACACAGGCACATATGTACACACATACACGCACAAGGTGTGACACTGAAGGGAAAATAAAGTGCTAATGACACCATCTCTGCACACTTTCTAAGAAAGCAGGGTCAAGATGAGTTGCCGCTTCTGGAGCCACTTTAAGGGTCCGGAGCATTTTCACAGTCTTTGCACTCTCTGTGGGTGTGAGACACTCCAAATGAAGTGCAGCTCCACCAAGCACGTCCTGCTCTTTCTGCATTAAATGGCAGAATTGGTTTTCATAGCAGAGGAGAACACATCCTGCAACCTTTTAAAGGATTGGCACAGCAAGTACACTTCCCCCATGCGTTAGAGAGCTCCAGGAGGTATTGCATCTGCCCGAGGCACAATGCCTCTTAAAGCTCTCGACTGTGCAGCAGAGCTCTTTGCATCCCGGCACAGCCCTCTGAGTGTATACCCTGCAATTTAGCTCTAAGGTGGAAGGGAGGGGGTCAGCTGCGATATTATCATGCATATCTGCTGTTTTCTCCGGGGAAGGCTTTGTATTCAGAAAGATTATTATGGGGCAAAAACTGTAAATCTCGGTGGTGATTAAAATGCCGAAAGAAAGACACCGTTCTATCGCCACAGTTTTTAAGACCCTTTGCAAATGATCCATTTATAGTGTAACAAATGTACAGTTGTTGCTAATTAGCCGTGGGGCTATCCTGATATTGTCTGTCAGTGAAAGGCGTCTGGGTGAAATCACCAACTGCAAACAGCAGTATCTCATGGCTGGGAAAAATACAGCTCTTCCCTCACCAGCAGGCCATCGTCATGAAGAAGGCTGTTTGGAATGGTTTGGAATCACTGGAGGAATTCGATCCTTGGCAAGGCCTCCTTAGAGAATCCTCAACTGTACCTTTGCTAGATTTTGTCCTTCCTGATATCATTTCTTGGCTCAACAGCACTTTAAGATATTAGCACATGGAATTCATACTTGGAAAAAAATAACTTTAGACATAGTTATGCTGAAAGAAAATAAATGTAAAATGTGTGTTAAAATGCAATATTTTGGGTGAAAATTGTTTGTCTCTGTCTCTTTTTAAATTGCAGATCAGTGAGGGAAGAGTGTGTAATTATGAGTAATACCCAGCAAGATTGATACAGATTAGAAATAGGCTGGTTAATCTATCTCTAGCCACTGTTACCACTAGAAAGTGTCCATGGTATAATTTATGACAATCAACATGGCTTTCCACTAGTCTGACATAATGATATGGCTTAAAGATAGTAAAGGGCCTCAGAGGCAGAAATCCTGTTCCATGCAGCCTTTTCTTTTTTCATTTCCATGTCCTAAAAACCATATAGCAAAGATATGGATACAACTACAGCTTTGTTCTACACCATACAATTCTTACTGAGGGTTGGAAGAAAAAAGAACAGCAGAAACTAGGTAGGAGGAAAAGGAGGAAAAGAGTTCCCTAAAATGCTTATGGGGATTCCTAGAAGATAGAATCACTTAAATGAGATAAATTTGTTTTCAAAGGCCATATAACTGAAATAAAGTATTGATGAATCTCCTTCTATTTTACTTCCCAGAAGTACTACTTTTGGCTGTTTATGATGCTGCTAATGGTTCTCATACAAAGATGTTGCTGGAGATCAGATAGAGTTCATAATTATAACCAATACTATATCCTTAAGTTCAGAAACATCCATTCATGGACCAAAAATAGTATTCTGAATCCATCCTTTATTGCTAATGTCGACAGCTCTTCCAATGTTTTGAAATACAGTCTTATCTAGAGCATCATAGCTATCTTACTGTATATATTGAAGCAATAGCATGGGAGACACTTGATCTAAACGTCCAAACATCAGAAGCATCCACAGACATATCCAAAGTAGGGTTTGATTGCAACGCAGTTATGGCATTGGTGAACTAACTCTTGTGCTTCATATGTATAGTATATGATGCACAGATGCATGTATAAATGGGATGAGGTTTGACTACATCAACACCATGGATGCTGCTGAATATTATTATAATTCATTAGCCACAACACAGAAAACGTGGACTGTAGCAGAAACAAAGAAAACACACTTATTTCACTTTTTGTCCATTAAAAGACAATATGGCATAGTGGTTATGGTATTGGTATATAGATCGTCATTCAATCATAAGGTTCACTATGTTACTATAGAGAATCACAGAGATGAACTTGGAGAAGGAATGCAACAGGTAGAAAATTATATGAATTATATCTGGAAAAAAACAAACAAAACCAAACTTCCACCATACCTTTTTTTAGTGTAAAAGAAGGGAAAAGAAAACACTTCCAGGTTTTAAAGCTTAGGTTGTTATAGTTTATATCAGCAGGGCTTTTTTTTCTCATAGAACGCCCAGAACGGAGTTCCGGCACCTTTTTTGGATGGAACCTTGTAGGGTAGGCAAGGCGGGTTGTATGAAGTGTGTAAGTTCCAGCACCTTTTTTTTTTTTTTTTTTTTTACAAAAAAAGCACTGTATATCAGTGAAGTAAAGTTCAACATTTCTTGTGTAGAGAAATGCCTACCTTAAGGTATATGACTTTGGGCCAATCAATTGTTCAGATAACATTAGTAAAGACTCCTAATTTTTATCACCTTCTCTAAGAGGGGAAAGGATATGCCTGCAATAAGTGAATGAATATACACCCAAGATTGTTTTGACCCAGAGGAAATCATGCAGAACCAATTAATAATATAAGATTCAGCTGCAACCATTAACATTTGCAACATTTGTGAGTTCAGAAAAAAAATTATTTAAACTTGGGATGTCTCTTATTCTCATTTCTTGAGGATATGATAAATACCTTGATATCAACTAGTACTAGACTAATTGTAGAATTGCACTTAGGCTCATATGCCTCCCCATAGTGCTTTACAGCATTATCTGGGTGCTTTATTTAGCTCATGCAAAACAAAGGATTTCAGAGTTAACATAGTTATATCATGTGTGAACTGCCAAATTTTGACAGGCAGATTCTATCCTGTTCTTGGCCTGCTTTCAACCTATTGGTTGTAAATAAAAAATTAGACTCTAGTGGAAGAAGCATCATCAGTGCCTTCTATCCTTAAAAAAGGTTAAAATTTACTACATATTTATCAGTGGTATCTATAGGATATAGTCAAAAACAACATGAATAAAACTATGACAGTGAAATCAAAGCTTCACCTGTTTTATGAGCAGAACTTTGAGCTGCCATCTTGAATTTTTTGTTTGAGAAAAGCAAAATATAAATGTGAAAAACAAACATATATTCTGCTTTTCTCAGAGTGTTGAAAGGAATATAGATAGGTGTTCATATGCATGGATAAAGAATTTCTATTGTTGAGAACAACCATGTTAGATAGAATGGGGAACCCGCTCTTAGGAACAACCAATGCCATTTTCTAGGAAAAGGAAGAGAAATATATCTTATTGTGGGTGGGATGGAGCTTGCTGAAATGCCTGGTATTCCTCTATGGCAGAGGTGTCAAACTGCCGGCCCATGGGCCGGACGCATCACGAGGAAACTGCGCCCACCCCATTGCTTGGCCTGCTTTGCCGGCAATGGGGAAAAAGTTCCGATACGTCATGCGACATCACGTGACGTCACGAGTTTAACATGTCTGCTCTATGGGAATTTAAAATATGAAATTTGTATGAAAGCTAATCTTTCTACTTTGTGCATGTGGCTGCTTTAAGAATTGTTTCTAGTATACAGTTCAATGAGAGGCTAGTATGCAAATCTGAACATATCTAATCTCAGACTGACATTTCAAATTGCTTAAGAAATTGACTTCTTTTGTATGTCATTGACAGAATGAATGAAAGCCCAAATCAATGCCTTTTAGTTTAGAATTTAGAAGTTTACAATTTCTCAAGCAGCTTCTGTTTTCCAATATTCAATCAAATTCCAAATTTAAAGTACATGTGTCTTTTTATAAACAATGTCCTCTTTCAAAAAAAAGTAATACATTCTATTGTGATTGCATATGTGATTGTATCACAATCAAAATTTTCTTTAGAAAAAAAAGCATGCAATCTACATGTGATCTATATTAGTGACTGGTAACCACACCAAACGGAGGGATTGTTTTAATTTACTCCACTCAATGAGTTTCTCGAAAGAGAAAAGTGGAGCAGGATCCAGCTGGGAAACTTGTTTTCGGGATAGAGCCTTTGCTTAGCCAGTGTTCCTGTCATCAGCTTGACCTTGCTGGTTTTTTTTACAGTGCCATTAGACCTTGGGTGCTGGCTTATTTTCCTCCAACAGCCCCCAGCTCCTTGATCCCACTTCATCTACTTCACGGACACAGACATTTGTTGGGCTTATTAGCTCAGCAGGAGCCTTATCATATTTTGTATCGGAGGCTGCTGGAGATGTCAAGAGATGGAAATGTGGTGTAGCTTTTTATCCTCCTTCTTGCACTCTTTCCTCCAGCCCCACAGCCCATTTGGATTCAATGCTCTCCTGCCACTAGCCACCGAGATCTCTTTAAATATGTCTAGCTTTGCCATCTGTACCAATAAAACTGCAAAGGCTTAGCCATGATTAGGCTGTCAAGATTTATTAAGTTAAAAAGTATCAAAGTTTCTTGCTGCAACCCCAGACCTTTTAAGAGTCCACCTCCTTTTGAATCTCTCTCACCCACCCACCCCCTTCTCTAACACTGGAATCAGTGTGCTTCGCCTGACCTTGACCAACATCTGCACCCAGGGAACACTAATGAATTTGGGCCAATTCATCTTGGAACTCCAAATTTAATCAAGCTGACAAGCCAGGGAAAGCAGGCTGTAATTAACTCCCAGCATTTTAGGCAATCTGTAAAATTCATAAACTTCACTTGATCTGTGTTGGCTTTATTGAACATTGTTTGTTTATTTGTTTGGAGACCAGCACACCATGTTAAAATTATAGAATGCTTGCAATTAAAGCAGGCATTTTCAATAAAAGGATTAACTGTATTTTAATAAAATAAAATCCAGCCATCACCAGAATCTCTGATGCTACCAATAAAGTAAGCATGGTGATCTTCTGCTGCGGCTGAACAGAAATCTTAAACCTAATCAGTTAGGTCATTTCTGTTTAAAAAGCTGGAAAGGGAGATCTGTTTAATCATTTTATACTGTTCTCAAGATAGACAAATGCTTGGAAAAGAAATGTACATTATTAAATTGTGTTTTAAAATAACTCACATGGAGTCTCAAGAAAAAAACAAAGCTTAAGGATATTTTTAACAATATATATTGTTTTAATTTATTGATCATTATGACATTAATCCCCAGACTTTCAAATAAAGCTGGGTATTCTTCTTTATTAAATGCTACACAAAGAAAATATGGTCCCACTACCTGCCCTAAGGAACACAAAGAGAAAGCTAGTAAATTTTTGATGGTGTTTAGGGGTATTACCCACACTCATTCACACATACATAATAAAAACAAAACCCTTTGTCTGATGCTGCTGCCACTGATGTTCTTGTGGTTTTTAGGATTCTCCTCATCTTTTGCGGTCACCAAACCTACCCCCAGGGCAGTTCCTCAAATCCTCCAGCTCTCGCTCTGTTTTTCTATCAAGAAACATCCTGATTCTCAATAGGTGGTGTTCCCCTGTGGCCACTTGAAAAGAGAAGAGGACATGATTTCGGCCAAAGGCATTAAAAAGTGACATTTTTGTTCCAGATTCATATGAAAGGGGAAAGAAGGATAGATTAGAAGTGCAGTAAAATGAAAACAGTCCAGAGTTTCAGTGAACTGCTTATCTCACAATGATGCTGGGGAATTTCTAGTCAGTAGGACTGCAGATTTTTTTTTCTGCCCTCCCCTTGTTCCCTTCCTGCCTTTCCTATTTCTCATCATGATTGTTCCTTACTCCTTCCTCTTTACTACTTGCTCATCTACATAGATTAGGTTAGGTTAGGCTAGATTAGATTAGATTATTAGATTACATTTTTTTTTTAAAAAAAGAACAAAACATGAATTTGACTGTCTTGTTAAAACTCGTCTCCAAGCTGGTTGGCTAGTCTTAGAATTGGAGCTAGGGTGTGTATCTTCTAGTAGCTGAGAAATGGAAATCAGTCTTTCTTTTTGAAGAGGAGTGGTCCTCACTGTGCAAAACAATTATGCAAAGTAGACAGAGTCAGATCTTGCACAATACTTGAGATTTTTATTTCCTATGTTTTGTGGGAAGGGAGGGAGGATTAGAGCATTTATTTATATTTTTCACTGTTAGGTCTACTTTGGGGCATATTCTATAACTTTGTATCTCAAATGGCTATATTGCTAATCCTAGAAAATTATGTCCCAAAATTTGGTAGCATGGAGAAAGGAATGTTAAAAGTGAAGGTCTTTTGAAACTTCAAAAAAGGCTACTTACAGTACTTAATGATAGAGGTTGGTTCAAAATGTAGCAGCCTGCATGATTTTTTGCACACTTGTCACCTCTACTGTGGGAGCTGCATTGGTTGCCGATTTGGTTCCAGGTGCAATTCAAGGTGCTGGTTGTTACCTTTAAAGCCCTTCATGACTTGGAACCAGGTTATCTGAGGGACCATCTCTTTCCGGTCACATCCACCTGTCCCACTAAAGCAGGGAGGCAAGGAACATTGTGGGTCCCATCCCCTAAGGAGGTACATCTGGCATGACCCAGAAGAAGGGCCTTCTTCATGGTAGCTCCTCCCTTTGGAATATCATCCCTTCAGAAATTAAACTGGTCCTCACTTTGACACTCTTTCATAAGGCCCTGAAAACTTGGTTTTGCCAGTGACCCTGGGGAACCTAGAGTGGGATTAAGTCCATCAAATGGCTTATTTGATTGTGTGTTGTTGCCAAGACAGGTGGATAGGGGGTTACTGTTTTTTAAATTTGTTTTTCTATACTGTGTTTTTATTGTTTGTAAGCTGCCTAGAGTTGCTGTGAGTAGGCAGTTATATAAATTTTATAAATAAATAAATAAATAAATAGAGGTTGCTCATATTTATCCTATGTTGGTAGTAAAAATGCAGATTTTTAGTTTTCTAAGTTGATCCATCTAATGCTATAGTTATCCACCTGAAATAGTTATTATGTCTGAAGTACCTGGATCCTGAATGAGGAGCGTTCACAGAGGGGCTAAAAAAAAGTGAAAATGGTGAGTGACTGTAGAAGGAACATCCCCTTTCTTTACATGAATATGGAGCATGTGTGGAACACATTAAAAAACAGCATGACTTTGATTGTGTGGTCACACCAGTCATCTTAACTTTTTTTGACCTTTCTCCACTGATCCCACTACCCTGCAGCATATACTGATATAATAGTACAATCTTGTAAAAGGAGAAAGATGAGAAAGGAAAGAAAATATGAGCTGAACTTCCCAGTTCTGTTTCTGATATGAACATCGTGACAGCCTTCTCCTTTAACATTCTGGGTTATATGCCTGTAAAAAGGGGCTATCTATGCATGAATAGGTTTGAACAGGTAACTCCATGCAATTGGAATGCAGGACTAAGTGTAAGTTTACATTGATGATAATGATGATGATACAATACAATAAACTCCCTTTTTACGATATAATACAATAAAGTATAATAACTTATTTCTCCTGTATACCTCTAATTTCTCTCAGAGTTATTAGTAATCATTAGTAAACTGATGTGACAATAAAATTCTATAGTTATCGGGCAGGCGAGATCATTTTTATTCTTAAGAATAAAGAAAAAATAGGCAATAGAAAAAGTAAATACAAACAATGAATTCTACGTAAGCACTGTTAATTATGTACTGTGCATTTTAATAGAATGCAAAAGGCTGTTCACTTATATTATTTATTAAACATATTTATACCCTAATGACCAGTAAAAGCTAGCAAAGTGCAACTGGATGATTTGATGACCGGAAACCTGAATGTTTGCTCAGAGAAAGCAATCTCCTCACCACCATTATGTGTGCAATGTATGCATGAGTTTTAAAAAACAACAACAAAAAAAGAACTTCAAAGAGTACAAAGGTTTTTATTAGGCTTTTCCTTTTTCTCCTTCCTGGCTTCCTTGTAGTAGCTCCAAATCACTAGGACATGATAGTCATAATGAAAGATTCTGATGGTCAGAATGGAACATTCCTATTTGGGTTCATAAGGAACTAAATATAAATGGCGCAGACTTCTTATTTTGGAGATACAGGACTCATGTGTGTGTATGTAATCGAATAACAGACTTGGAAGGGACCTTGGAGATCTTCTAGTCCAACCCCCATGTTCAAGCATACTATTTCAGACAAGTAGTTGATCAAATTCTGGCTTCAGCAGAAAAGCAGAAATGGAAGAAAGCTACAGAAGCATACGTATATGCAATTCTTTGCCATTCAAAGAGATAGTTCTCCAGGTATTTTACAAGCTTTAGTAAACACAATCCTTTAATATTTCATAATAAAGTCACGCCATAAAGAAAAGTCGTTTGTAAAAGGTAGCGCAAAATCGGTTTCAGAATTAAAATAACAAAACATCTCAGCAAATAAGATATTGTCTTTGAAAAGATAATAAAGTATATGCTATGTTCTTAGAAGTAACTACTTCAATACTGGCGATGGCACTACTTGTGGACAGTAGGCTAAATTAGAGGTCAAATGATAGGCTTCTTAGCAGTCAGTAAGTGAGCACTACAACTGATGTGCCTTTTTGTTTTTTGTTTGGGGGACAAGAGCTGTTGTTTTAACTAGGGCAGCAGGGGATAGATATATTTGTAGTGGTTTTAATCTTTATATGCCATTCAAAACCATTGCTGTGAGATAGGTGGATCTATAAATCATATAAACAAATAAATAAAGTGAAAAAAATAAACATACTTCCCTTCTCCTAGCATTATTAATTATTATTAATGAAGGGCTGTTTTTTCTCTTTAATATGTGTGAATAGGATAGAAAAAAAGGGGAAGCAAAAAAGGGAATTTATCACCCAGTTGTCCCTCACAATAGTTATTTATATTCCAAAGAATCTCAAAAGTAAGTAAGCCTTTCTTCATATAGAAAGGCTTTTACGATGACTACATGCAGCTGTTGAATATCCTTAGGAAAGAAAATCCAAGACACGTTATGGAAAGACCCAACTCCTTGATAAGGCCATAATGCTGAGAAAGCTGGAAGAAAAGAGACAAAAAGGATAATAAGCAGCAAAGTGGATGGACTTGATTATAGTGATGATGGGTGTACCCAAAGAAGACTTGAATATCTATATTAGGGACAAATTATCATGGAATGTTCATGTATGCAATTGCTAAAAGTCAACTCCAACTTAATGAAACATAATCAGTCAATTGATCGATCGATCAGTCTGAGATTTTATTGCAGGTGGAGAATTCTAGACAAAAATAATGAAAAAACTGCTGTCTAGGAAAGGGTAGGTTAATGTGCTAATAGTGCCTTCAAGCTACTACCTTTCTTATGAGTCGCCTTTTGGAGTTGACTATTAGAGTACAGCAATTCCATGGGGCATAAAGGTTTCTAAAAGCCACTGAGAGAAAATTGGAATTATAGTTGATAGAGAACAGCATCAATGACCTTTGCCTTGGTTGTCTAATTGATGGCACTTATCATTTCTGATGATGGTTTTATTGTGTAATTTATTTTTTGTTTTTGTTCGGTTTTATTATATAGTACAGGTTTTGAAGGCACAGTAGTGGGCATTTTTGGAATGTTGAGAACACATGGTGGGCCGTTCTTGGCCCAGGAGGCCTCCCCGGCTCAGAGCAGACTTTCGGAAGTGGCTTCCATGCACTTCCAGTGGGCTATTTTAGGCCTGGGAGGCCTCCCTAGCTTAGAATGGACTTCCGGAAGTGGCATCCGGTTGTTCAAGTATTTGAATCCCACCATTGACTGTTTCCCAGCAATTCCTTTCAACCAGCCTCAGAATTATCCCAAATAAATCCAGCCAAGGTTAATCCACCAAGCAATGGCCAATAGTCCATAAAACAAATGAAAAGTTGCTCTAACAAATAACTCTGCCAACCAAACTTAATTCCACCAGGACGAACTGAAATACACCCACAAGAGCTCACTTGGCAAGAGACGTTCAGAGACTCCAAGGCACAAAGTCAAGTTGGAAGCACAAGGAATACACAGCCATAAACCAAACAAGTTGTTTCCAGCAACACCTCCATCTGCTTGCCATGATAAATAGCTTTCCGGTGCAGCCCATCAAGATGGGTGGGATTTTCTCATGAGTAATCTGGTAGATCTCTGCTACTTCTGTCTTTTCTCTGCCCTGTGTGCTCTAGGATATACCACCGAAAACAGCTCCTCCTCCTCTTCACTGACCATTTGCTCCTTCAAACTGTCTTCAGCTGAAGCCTCCTATAAATGTCTTTTTGATGGCATTCTGAGTCATTAATTAATCCAGTCCCTGACATGCCAGGATTGAGCTCATCCTCCCTCGAGCTGGCCTCAGAGGAAGAGTCTAAGGGAGATATCACACTGGGTTACATTTGCTTGTTGTAGCAGTTAAGGTTCTGGTGTAGAAACAGGGAGATTGCGAGTTCTAATCCTGACTTAGGCATGAAAGCCAGCTGGGTGACCTTAGACCAGTCATTCTCTCTCTCAGCCCAACCCATCTCACAGAGTTGTTGTTGTGAGGAAAATAGGAGAAAGAAGGAGTATTATGACCAAGTATGTTGGCCTCTTTGAGTTATTTATAAAAATAATAAAGGGAGGATAAAAAACTAACTAAATAAGTAGCTCTATATATTTTTATAAATATGTATGATACTAAAACCTGGTACATTGCAGTATGCCTGCTTCTCATCTAACAGTTTAACATTAAAAATTAAATGTTAAACAATTTTACAAGAAAATAAGGAGAGTTGGACCTAGAAACAACAATATTATTGTACAATAGCTACCATGTTATTTTGTTTCTCTCTCTCTCTCTCTATATATATATATATATAAAATTTAAACTGGCATTGGTTAATTATTTAGATTGACTATCATAGCAGATATGTTCCAAGCCTACAGAGAATGTTTTTTGTAGCCGCTAATTTGTTACATTTGAAATATATTCTTAATGTTTACATTATTCTCTATTCTCTGTCAACACAGTATGTGGTTTGCTAGTAGAATGAAATTCTCATACCTCATTGCATAAATTCATCAACCAGTATGCACCTCATTTCTTTCCCAGTTAAGCATAACTGTCACTTGAAGTGTTAGGACAAGATGGTTTCATTTTGGCCAGTCCATTGTTTTTATCAAACAGAGTACCCTGGTAAAGAGTTGTAGTTTGTCATTTTGTTTGGGATATCATGTTGATTGAAAGGAAAACAAGATATTGATATTAACAACATTGGATTTCTTGAGAGGATAAAACTCATCATTTTATAAGATTTGTTGTTCTTGTTTGTCTTGTCTTTCACTTATATTTTTATCCAACAGTTAGCCTTAATGGAAGCAAAATTAAGCAGGCCCTACCAATGAGCTCAAAGTTTGGACAATGAGGTATTGAAGGACACAATTATGGGTGCTATGCACAGTTTTCCTAAACAGAGAGTGCTGTGGTGCTCTCTGCAGATGTGGTAGAAAATAAAGTTTCACTAACTGCACTGAAGTAAGAATATACCAGGGGTGTCAAGCTCGCAATGTCACATGACGTGTCACAACATATCATGACTTTTTTTCCATTGCTGGCAATGGGGTGGGTGCAGTTTTGCCATGACGCATCTGGCCTGCAGTTTGCTATCCCTGGAATACATGATTACTTTGATTTTTGAATCTGGAATGTGGGGAATACCATCTTCACCTTTGCCTCTAACTAATATTGCTCTGGTTCAGTCCTTGAAAAACAACAACTGCCATTCATGCTTTCTTTAGCTATATCCAATGTTTAAGGGGCATTATAGACTTCATTCATTTTTCCAGCACTCTATTTAGATTAATAAAGCTGACCTGCTCAACAATATTTAGCCTAAACTGAATTACATCAAATTTGTTACACATCTTGTCTGGAACTTTCTTTTGTAGTTCTCTACATTCTGCTGGATAACAAAAGTAATTTCAATATGAGTTATATATTGCAATTTGACTTTTTCCTATTCAACCTATTTCATAAATAGGATTTTTTGTTATCAGCTATTGCATTTAACACTTTTTTTGTTATCAACTATTGCATTTAACACTTTTTTGTTATTAACTATTGCATTTAACACTCCAGACCAAAAAGAAAAAGAAAAAAATTCTGCTCCAGAACTAGGAACCTGTGCCCAGTTCCTGTAAAAAAATGCATTTATGTTTATTGGAAGTCATATCATATAAATAGGCCAAAAACCCTAACAATAAGAAAAATAGAACTATACAAGTTAAATATCCATTCCATCTTAAAAATGCCCATCCCTTTTACTCAACTTATGCATGCACACACACACACACACACACACACACACAGAGACATCCTGCATGCTGCAGAAACTGCATTTGGACAGGAGGTGGAAATAAGCCCTGCAGCTGAAATTATATTGCCAAATGGCCTTTGTATGATTGTTCTTCTCATTATATATTTATTATTTCTTTATTATCAAAAATGTGGCTACTTTCACCTGTCTTTCAAAATCAGATACCTGTTATCTTTTTGATGCTTTCCCCAGATATTGTCTAATGCACATAGTTAAATAGAATGTGATCAAATTTTGTATGGATAGCATATTTTTCAAGGAAGCCTGCCTTTCCTGTGTCTTTGTGCAGGCAAGGCACGTGCAGTCTGAACCTTTCATTGTCAGTTTTAGCAACAGGATGAACAAGTCATTCTTTCAACAATTCATGATGGTTGTATCAATGAACCAAGCTGGCATGTTCACTGCTTCCTTCCTTGGAGGCCTTCCTGGCTGAGAATTTCCACAGCTACCATTGCAAATGTACTGCAAATTTCCAAAGCACTGAGCTGAACACTATAAATTGGCTCAGATGTACATGAATAGCTGCTCACCCAGATTGTTGGATTTGGATGAGCTGTGAAAAACTGGAGAAGCTCATTTATGGGAGCACCCAGTAACAGCTTCTATTGAGTGACCTGAGAATAAAGAAATTCCCAGCTTACAAGTATTATTTTTTATGGGAATAAACTGTGGCATTACCTGATTCAATCATGCAATTACTTGTGTATGCAGGCACTTGTGCTCATCAAAGCCAATGGATAAAATATGAATGGGCTCCTCCTGTGTCGTTGCACTTCCTCTGGAGTTTCTTTCAGGTCGTTTAGTGATTTGGGACTTGAGCTTTTCTGCACTCTTGCTTCTTTCAATAGGACTTTCAACTAACTCTTTGGTAGCCATTATTCTATAGGGGACTTTCTTAGGATGAGAGCCTTTTGGAATATTTCTCACCTATCAGTTTTGTATCATCTTCTAGTTTCCTTGTAGCACAATGAAAAGAAAGGAGGGAGATTAGATGTGGAGAGGGAGGGAGGGAGGGAGGGAGAGAGAGAGAGAGAGAGAGAGAGAGAGAGAGAGAGAGAGAGAGAGAGAGAGAGAGAGAGAGAGAGAGAGAAGTGAAGAAGGAGGGCGGGAGGATATCAGTTTCTCTGATGTTTGAGATTTATAAATATTACCTTTTCACCATTTTATAAGAAACCGGCACAGGTGCTTCTTGTAACACCATATCCAGATCTGATGTATCATTCTTGATGTGCAGGGTTAAATTTAAATCTACACTGCCTGGTTACCAATCTTTGCAGTTGTACCCAGGCAGGGCTAGGAAAGATTGATGGTTGTGATTGTGAGATTAATCCTGCAATGTTTACAAGACTCCTGAGCTGAAACCTGGTTGGTCATATCATGCTATCCAGAGAAGGCTGCTTGGCTTGCCAGGGTAATTTCTTCTGATGCAGTAAATAACTAGGCATAATGAAAATACTCTGATGTATTCTACTGGTTGATTGATGCTCTGCATGCGATCTGGCACAAGTAGTACACTTCCTATCACAAATTTACATATACAAACCAGTGGAAGGAGCAGGGTAATGTCAGCATCCTTCAGAAACCCAGGGATGCTACACAATTTTATAGCAGTTATGAATTACTGTTGACCTTTCTGGCCTCTTCCACCAGTGTGTTAGACGAAAGCGTATTGAAAGTCATTAGTCTGAAGCAGTCATTCTTTACATAATTATGGCTATTTGCGTGGTAGCAGATAGTGTTTCTTTTCATTGTTAAAAAAATTAGCATTAGAGAAATCACTGTTGTGAATCTATAGTAAATCTAAACTCTAAATGCACATTTTAATAAAACGAAGACAAGGTAATTCTCTTGACTTCCTTGAAGTATAAAAATGGATGTTTCTGGAATTAGGTGAAATCAAATCAAGGGCTGCCTGGTTTGTTTCGTATCTCATGGTTTTAAGAAAGAAACTAACAATGAATCAATAAAGGCTTAATGTAGCTATTTAAGCAGAATATCCTGACTGGCTTTTTGGAAGTTCAAAATAAACAAGAAATATTCTACCTGAGGATAAAAATTCTTCCTAAGTCCCAGGATTTTGAAATCCTATGGAAGCCTTTGTTGAACAAATAGGAGCAGCTATAAAAAATCTTCACCTTTCATTACTAATGTGAAATAATCAGGCTTTCAGCAGATCTCTAGAACACAGCTCCTTATTATCATTTACATTTTAATGTCCTTAAAATTATTACACGAAGAGAAATGTTTTTGATACATTACAGCATTTCTTATAAATGTGTGATTATGTTAATGGGTTTTCAATCAGTATCCTAGCCTGACACCCTAAGAAAATTTATGCAAAGTTCATACCCTGTCAGGGCCTTTAATCAGGACCATTTATTAGACCCCCACCTTCTTTGATGGTTGCCTCTCTCTTTATTAAATATACTGACTTGGCCATCTAAAGAAAAGGACAATAAAAGGTTACTGGGGATGAAAGCATGGATGCTATTTGCTCATGTTTCCTTTACAGACACTTCTTCAATAATTAAGGAAGGGCTTTCTTTGGCCTTTTAGGCGTTTGAAGTGCATATCAAACATAACACTTAGTTCTTTTTTCATGGAATGTTTAATGCACAGAATTAGTCTTCTTAAGCTCAAAGCTTCCGTTAACATGAAAATGCTAGCAGACTATTGTCAAGAAAGAGCTTTCCCAGCAAAAATTGCCATGCAGCTTTGCAGTGCGCGCGGCATGATATTGGAGGGGGTGAGGCAGATAGGAGTTGGATTTGAAGCATTGCCTCTCATTGGCTTCTGGTTCTGAAATTTTATAATTTACTTTGTCCTTTTAGGGACCTTCATACAATCCTATTTGTTTATTTATTTGCTACTGTCTGTTAAAGACTGCATTACAAGACTTTTGCAATATCAGAAATGGATCTTTCCCCCCCACCTTTATTCCTTTACTGTAGATTCATTTATTGTTGTTTTTTTTTAACACTTCATTAAATGTACCCTAAAGAGAAGAACCAAACAGCACCTTTTCCCTATGCGGATTACATGCAGGGAAAAACACACAACAAACCAAAGATCTAGCTAAGTGGTATTGACAACCTGGGGTTTGGATACAAATTCAATATGAGAAAACAAACTCACTTCAATGAAATACAAATAAACAACAAATTCTGTTTTAACATGTCTAAATAGGTTGTGGGTGAGTGACAGGCGTGGGTCTCATAGGAAAGCCATTAGTGGAGCATTTGATAGGAAAACATTTGATTTGAATGTGTGTTGCTCTTCCCCTCAGGGGGTGATCTGAGTGGTATACTGGGGATTTGCAGGCGCCCTTTTCACTCTAAAATGCCTGCTGGGCTATATCATAGCAAATGAAATTTGTAGGTTCTTCTAATGCTAACAAGTATCTAACTCTATCATTTATTTAGAAGCCTTGCTAATTATCTTGGGCCACTGATGTTCATTTTCTAATTCTGCCAAAATTCTTTTCAAAAAGTTTTAATAATGACCATCTGGGTCAGTTTTCTGCCAATCCTTCACAAACATTATTTCATTAGGATGATGATGATGATGATGATGCAAGATAATTCTTTATATATTCCATCAGACAATGGGCAAATGTGAGACAAGCCAACAACAATAGACAAGTGACAATTAATACAAGAAATTAGTCTTGTACGACAATAGCGATCTTAACCCAAAAGAATCAAAATGATTTGAAATTTTGATTGATATGATACTAGCGGTCAAATTTTCATTTTTAAACATTTTCTACATACATATGTATAAAGTAGTTCACAACGAACTGTACATTAACATTTTACTCATTTAATTAATCTTTTAATAGTACAGGCTTAACCATGTCTAATCAGAAACAAATGCCACTGAATTCAGTGGACTTACAAATAGGGGTGCATAAAAGTTGCAATTTTAAGAATGCATTTAATGGAATTATTTGTTAGTAAATGTACAGATACAGAAAGGCAATATTTTGTTCTCTATTTATTCAGAGCATTTGTCCTATTCTTGCTCAAATAGAAGGTAATGGTATGCAAACATTATATTGGTATGGTATGCAAACATATATTAAAATAATACAAGTAAAAGCAAGTCTGACAGAGCAAAGGAGCACATGCTTAGTTTTGTTTATTTTTTTATTTTACAATGATGACGTAGATTAGACTACCTGGATCAGGACCATCTAGAAAATCCATGGGTTGATAGGATTTGAATCTGGACCTCTCTACTCTTAATTTTGAATGCTTCTGCCCTTTCCTAATTGGAGGGTCTGCTCAAAGGTTGAAGGGGGCAAAGAAGTGACTCAATGGGGATCCCAATAAGGGGTGTGCCAGGGTATGCTTTTTAAGTCACATGAAGCTTCTGGATGATACCATTTGTCAGCTCAGCTAGTGTAATCAATATACCAATGTTATTCAGTTATATAACCCTACTATGGATGGTATGGGAGGTGTGGTAGAAGTTCTGACCTAGTGTCTGAAGACAATCAACATCTG
>NW_015386510.1:753737-756808 GCF_001527695.2 Protobothrops mucrosquamatus | reverse complement strand
CTTCCTTCCTTCCTTCCTTCCTTCCTTCCTTCCTTCCTTCCTTCCTTCCTTCCTTCCTTCCTTCCTTCCTTCCTTCCTCACTCCCTCCTTCCCTCCCTCCCTCCATCAAACAACCAAACCAAACAGCAGATAAAACTAGGAAGATATGGAAATCATTTCTATTAGACTTTTTATATCACCAACAGTGATTTATGCTGATAGGCCTCCTATAAGGAGTCTAAATAGGCAGATGGTGATCTCAAATGCTATATAAATATGTATGCTATATGTATATAAAGCATAAATGTAAATATATGTGTGTAGTTTTATATATTGCTCATGTGCATACACATGCAGCCTGCATATATTATTGCTGGCTGCAAAAAGGCAAACAATATAGATGAAAATCAGCCTCTGTAAAAGGCTGCAATCCCATGATTCTATCTGAGCCAATCACTTAACATATCATTCATGTTAGCTTGCTCCCATCATCCTTGCCCTGTCAGGAGCATCCTTCTTCATTTTCTGCCTACTTCTCAGTTCCAAGAAAGTAGAACCACTGTATCATTTCCTATCCACAACTGAAGCTGCTGATTTAAAGGCTTACTTTTTGGGTTAACCCTTCCTTCTGTTTCTTTTCCTTCTCCAATGATTCTACACTGTTCTCTGTCATTTGTAAAAGAAGGAGGGAGGGAAGAAAGAACAGGGGAGGGAAGGGACGAAAGAAGGAAAACACTGAGAATGGTAATTTTGAGCATGTAAACTATTCCTTAGCCGCCTTGCCAAAGTGACTCAATCTTTTAATAAAAGAAAATATAGAAAATAGACACTCTCATCAAAAATCTTTCCAGGAAATCTAGCATATTTATTGGCGCTATTAAAAGAGTTTGATTATTTTGCTTAATGAGTCCTAGTTACAAAATCTGCCTTATTTCTCCAATTTCATTTATGTCCCTGCCTCTATTATTATTTACAGTGCAAGAGGATGGCCTTCTGTCTTTAAACTTAATCACTGCTGCCTATTAAATTTGGGTTTCATATGTTGCTGGAGGTAGAACTGATTATCATAGTGAATGAAATACTTGTTTGGCATATTCCCAGGGGGCAAAAAGCCATTCTTCAAGGTGATGCATCTCATTTGAGGAATACATTAACAATTGAAGGCAGTTAAAAGGAAGATGTGAACTCCCTGGGAGCCAAACCTGAGGCTGACCATATATATATATATATATATATATATATATATATATATATATATATATATATATATATATATATATATATATATATATATATATATATATATATATATATATATATATATATATATATATATATATATTTACTGACCAGCTCTTGTTTTGTTCAGAGAAGAAACCTGTGACATGGAAGGCTGCTTTCTGTATCATATGAGACCTTAATTTACAACTCTAATGTGGCAAGAAGATCAGACCTGCTTAGAAAATATTTAGGATTTAACGCTCTGTATGGGTTTCAGATGACTTTTGTGTCTTCAAAGGTTAAAGGTAAAAAGTCTGTGCAAAGATATGGCTCATTAAAGGTCAAGTTTGTGACTGAAATTAAGGTCTGATTTCAAGGTTGCAGGAGAAAAATATCTATATCTCCACACATACACATACACACTCATACACAAACACACATGCATTTATGTGTATATAGAAGCACAGACTCAATCACAAACATATACATGCACACATTATAATACATATGTTAATATATATCATAAGACAATGCAGCTCTCAAGCGCTCTGGGAAAAAAAAACATTTATTTATATATTCCCTCTCTTCTTCCCTGCCTAATAAAAAATTACAGCCAGGGCTGATTTGAAATCAATTGTTATTCATAGGAAAGGCCAAAGTCACAGCATAATTATATCATTTGGATTAACAGTGTCTTCAATGTAGATATACAAAAACCAAGAGAATGTCCTGTTTGAATTTTTTCTCTTCGATTTAATTGTGTAGATTTGATTGTGTACATTTGATCATGTAGTGCAAAAAAGAGCAACAAAGATGATTAGGAGATTGGAGACTAAAACATAGGAAGAACTGTTTTAGGACCTGGCTATGTCTAGTCTAAGGAAGAGAGAGATTAGGGGTGCCATAATAATAGTCTTCCAATATTTCATGTCATAAAGAAGAGGGTGACAAACTATTCTCTAAAGAATCCGAGGGCAAGGCAAGAAATAACAGATGGAAACTTATCAAAGAGAGATCCAACCTACAATTAAAAAGAAATTTCATGACAGTGAAAACAGTTAATCAGTGGAACAGGTTGCCTTCAAAATTGTGGGTACTCCATCACTAAAGAAGAGATTGGATAACCTTTTGTACATAATGGTACAGGGTCTATGGCTTGAGCAGTGGTTTGAACTAAAAGGACCTCCAAGGTCCCTTCCAACTCTCTTATACATTTATTCTATGTCTTATACTCAGAGACTTCCTGGACAAATTCCTGCAGTTTTCTTAGCAATTGCCTCCTTCCTAGGGCTGAGGCAGAATGACTTGCCCAAGGTCACCCAGTTGACTTTGGGCCTAAAATGGGACTACAACTCCTAACCTCCTAGTTTCTAGTTTGATGCCCTAACCACTACGCCAAACTGGGTCTTATTTGAGAATAGATGGAACCAAATATTATTGTCTTCTTTGTTGATCTAATGTGACCCTATGTTTACTTTTTTAAATTTGTCATAATTAGTTTCTTGGCTTGGATATTATCAACAAAAAAGATTTTCCTGTCACAAAGAATGCTGGATTTTGGCTAACCATTGAAATTAAATCAGGGAGGTAAAAGGAAACGCTGCTTAACAGAATGGATGAACTATGGCATTTGCTGCCATCAAATGTGGTATTAGGAGAAGACAAATTCATGAAGAGCTATAAGTGGCTAACAATAACTGTATATAATTCATTGTGAAATTCAGAAAGCATATCTTTAAAGCAAGCTCTTAGAGACAATAGTGGAAAAAGCTTTTGCTCTGTGTTTTGCTTATGAAAGCCTGGAAACATCTGATAGACCATTAAAGAACATAGAACAGTCTAGTTCATAGCATTTTTCCTGATCCTACAGA
>NW_015386510.1:718392-752831 GCF_001527695.2 Protobothrops mucrosquamatus | reverse complement strand
AAGAGCTATAAGTGGCTAACAATAACTGTATATAATTCATTGTGAAATTCAGAAAGCATATCTTTAAAGCAAGCTCTTAGAGACAATAGTGGAAAAAGCTTTTGCTCTGTGTTTTGCTTATGAAAGCCTGGAAACATCTGATAGACCATTAAAGAACATAGAACAGTCTAGTTCATAGCATTTTTCCTGATCCTACAGAAATCTTCTAATGTCCTTAAATTTCATTCTATCTTGACATTAAAGTCGAATAAAAAAAAATTGGGAAACTATATTGTTATATCATGGTCTGATGTAGCATAGTGTAGGAATAGTAAATTAAATTATTTAGTTTCCGTCTGAGTCCAACCCACTTCTTTGACATGATGTACCTTTGACATGAACCAGAATTCGGGATTTGACATATTTCCAAAAGCAAGGGCAATGTTCCTTTCAGCCTAAAAACAGGTTTTACCCCTGGGGAACAAATGAATCTGTAGAAGATCAGAAACTGCAGAGTATAATTTTCAGGCATTGGTGACACTTGATTAAACATTTTCTTCCTACCAATTGCAAAGACAAAATATGCACCACTTGGGAAAGATGTCTTGTTTTCTAAAATACAAAATTATCGGGTTCAAATGTTCAGGAAATATGTTTCTTCTCCACAGTGAGAGAAATTCAGGACTGAAAGAAAAGAGTCTCATTATTAATGAGGACTAACTAATACTGTCGGGCAGTAACCAATAATGCACACAAGTCTGATGAATGGAGGAAGATGCTGGTTTTGAATGAGCTTCTGTTTAACATCCTTAGAGAGCACAATAAAGATTGAAATGTATAGAAGATGGGGCAATGAGCATGGGGCTACTTCCTATGAATTCTGTTGCCTGGCACTGAGAAGACCACTAAGGTCTCATTTCCTTTAAAGGTCAATTCCTGTACCTTTATTAATAGTCTGCAAAGCTTAATAGGAAGGTCAGGATCTCTGGAGGATCTCCATCAAGATGCCTCAAGTCTTTTCAAAACTTGGAGCTGATCTTTGTTAATGGTACCCAACTGAATTCTTTTTTGGAATAGTGGATACAATGTTGATTTATATGTGCTGTTGTTGTTGCTGTTGTTGTTGTTGTTGTTATTATTATTATTATTATTATTATTATTATTATTATTATTTGAAGCACACTGGGGCTGGGAAGGGGGGATTATAGATAAATGCAATCCTTTGCTGGGCTAAACAATAATCAATAGGGATGTTTAATAAATTGCAATCTGAAAAAGTGCAATACAAATACTTAATTGTGGCAACATCAACAGTCTACCTGACTTAAAAAAAAACCTTTTTCGACAAAGCATTATGTAGCATAACAACCTTGTGGTTGGTACTTGATCTAAGAAAAGCACATCCTTGCCAATATCTTCAAAGCTGCCATGTACTCAAGCAGCTTTACAATTTTCAGTTGGTTTCCCTAATGTGTGTTGTAACTTTCTGCAATAATGTTTGATCTGGGAGCAGAACATCCATTCCAAGTATTAGGGCTTTAAGTCTACTTTTTACAATATCTGTCAATACTTAGTAGTATTCTTCACTGGAGCAATGGCATCATCAACAACAGCCTTCCTTTTCTAATAGAAATTCAGTTAAATGAAATCTTAGGAACAGAAGACTACAATTATGACGTCAAACTGAGAAGAGGGAAAGATCATATGGGTTTCCAAGTTTTGGTGTACTACAGTTCCCAGTACCCCAAATTAGTAATGTTTTGAGTTACATGTGGAAAACTCTATTCTGAATTTTGAGTATTTAATCTAAGGGGTAAAATTTTACACTTAAATGAATTAACATTTATTTATGCCTTTGTCCAATTCAATGAATTTATTTAAAGTGAGTTTCAGAAACTGGCAAACATCTGTGCCTATGTGCACCTTTAGAATGTTGAGATTGTGTGGTGGATTCACTTACAAAATGGTTACCATAGGAGGTGGAGCTAATCACATTTATCAAATCATAAACTAGCCCTCAAGGATGGTCTGAGCTATTCCAATGGAGCCTTTGTGAAGCCCATAGTTATTTTAGAAAATGAATATGATGCTAGAGATTGATTAATCAATCTTTGCAGCAAACCAGCTTCTTTTTGATGTTTTTAAAAGGCATGAAGCTTAAGGTGCATCTGAGATGGTACATGGAGTCACCTATGTACAACATTTATGTATTCTTTATATTTTGGAATATCTAACACAAATTGGTAAGGCTTCTGTCACACATTTTATCTCTTAATCCCCTCATGCACATTTCCCAAAACAAAGGGAAAAAAGTATAACATTTTCTGTCCTGTCACAATGCTAAGGAAGCTTTTGGGCTCATGGAGCAAATATTGCCAGTCATTGCGGTAATTAGAAGACAATATATTTTTTTCTAGATTTTTTGGCCCAAATTACCCAGCTGGCTTTTGTACCTAAGGTGGGACGAGGACTCACAATCTGCTAGTTAGNCCAAATATGATAATAAGTCGCATCCATATTATCACATCTCCAACATTTTGGCTGCAAATTCGGATACATGCAAGACAATTTTTGAGGATCCAAATGCCATCTATAAAACATTTTATAAAAATTTTCCCTTAAATTCTGAGCTTGGGTAAACTTAACATTTCTAACCCAAATTATCTCCCAAGTCTCTAACATAATTGGTAATTCCTGTACCTTTATTAGTAGTCTGCAAAGCTTAATAGGAAGGTCAGGGTCTCTGGAGGATCTCCATCAAGATGCCTCAAGTCTCTTCAAAACTTGGAGCTGATCTTTGTTAATGGTACCCAACTGAATTCTTTTTTGGAATAGTGGATACAATGTTGATTTATATGTACTGTTGTTGTTGCTGTTGTTGTTATTATTATTATTATTATTATTTGAAGCACACTGGGGCTGGGAAGGGGGGATTATAGATAAATGCAATCCTTTGCTGGGCTAAACAATAATCAATAGGGATGTTTAATAAATTGCAATCTAAAAAAGTGCAATACAAATACTTAATCGTGGCAACATCAACAGTCTACCTGACTTAAAAAAAAAACCTTTTTCGACAAAGCATTATATAGCATAACAACCTTGTGGTTGGTACTTGATCTAAGAAAAGCACATCCTTGCCAATATCTTCAAAGCTGCCATGTACTCAAGCAGCTTTACAATTTTCAGTTGGTTTCCCTAATGTGTTGTAACTTTCTGCAATAATGTTTGATCTGGGAGCAGAACATCCATTCCAAGTATTAGGGCTTTAAGTCTACTTTTTACAATATCTGTCAATACTTAGTAGTATTCTTCACTGGAGCAATGGCATCATCAACAACAGCCTCCCTTTTCTAATAGAAAGTCAGTTAAATGAAATCTTAGGAACAGAAGAGTACAATTATGACGTCAAACTGAGAAGAGGGAAAGATCATATGGGTTTCCAAGTTTTGGTGTACTACAGTTCCCAGTACCCCAAATTAGTAATGTTTTGAGTTACATGTGGAAAACTCTATTCTGAATTTTGAGTATTTAATCTAAGGGGTAAAATTTTACACTTAAACGAATTAACATTTATTTATGCCTTTGTCCAATTCAATGAATTTATTTAAAGTGAGTTTCAGAAACTGGCAAACATCTGTGCCTATGTGCACCTTTAGAATGTTGAGATTGTGTGGTGGATTCACTTACAAAATGGTTACCATAGGAGGTGGAGCTAATCACATTTATCAAATCATAAACTAGCCCTCAAGGATGGTCTGAGCTATTCCAATGGAGCCTTTGTGAAGCCCATAGTTATTTTAGAGAATGAATATGATGCTAGAGATTGATTAATCAATCTTTGCAGCAAACCAGCTTCTTTTTGATGTTTTTAAAAGGCATGAAGCTTAAGGTGCATCTGAGATGGTACATGGAGTCACCTATGTACAACATTTATGTATTCTTTATATTTTGGAATATCCAACACAAATTGGTAAGGCTTCTGTCACACATTTTATCTCTTAATCCCCTCATGCACAGTTCCCAAAACAAAGGGAAAAAAGTATAACATTTTCTGTCCTGTCACAATGCTAAGGAAGCTTTTGGGCTCATGGAGCAAATATTGCCAGTCATTGCGGTAATTAGAAGACAATATATTTTTTTCTAGATTTTTTGGCCCAAATTACCCAGCTGGCTTTTGTACCTAAGGTGGGACGAGGACTCACAATCTGCTAGTTAGCCCAAATACTCTACTCTTTTAGCAATGACTGTATTGCCAAACATTTGTTGAAATCTTTATATTTTTTTTGGACTAAAATATGCTAGGAAGGAATAGCAATCACAGCCAATTTTTATTTATTTCTCCTTTTGCAGGTTACAAATGAGTCAACATCTCTTCTGCCAGTGAATGCTCTGCTTTTCTCTATGATGTGATGCTTACCATGCAGACCTGGATATGCTCAGAATGGAACGGGAAGTATGCATTACTTCATGATGTGACAATAAAGAAGAGCTTCCCTAACCCTTTAGTAGAGATGAGGCAAATGCTGCTCACCAAATAAAGACACTTACTTTTGAAGATGCTACCAGACTCCATGTCTGTTTTGTTTCCTATCCCTTCACATCAGCTTCACCTTACTCCCTTACCAGCGTCTCTTTGTACAAGCACTTCAGATATTCCCACAGCATCTAAGTGTGGTGCTGGTGTCTTCCAAATTAAAATAAATGGTTTACTCCGGAGTTTTTCTCTGTTCCTAGGCAAAGTTATTTTCTGAAGAACAGTTTGTGATGAACATGCGAATGAAGTAATGTTGCCAAACTTCAGAATTTAGATATTCCCTTCTGATCACATAAAAGTAGGAAACTGTCTGAATAGCTGTGAGTGTTCAAAATAATAAATTGTAGTGTTTTATTTTCTGTACTGTTTTCAGAGTGGGGACATTTATCATGACACTCATGATAAATCACATAGACAGATGACATGAAAACCCATTGAAACATTTGATTCATTAATATAAATTAATATTCCATTTATGACCAAGCATTTAAAGGCATGCACAATTCTTTTAATCCATCAATCTTAATTGGTTAATTAGGTAATTAAAACATCTGAAAAACAATTAAATTGTTTGCATTTTGGTATTTTCAGAACTAGCTCTGCATTAGAAAGGCTGAAGAAAGAGTAATTGGGCCTCCACACTTTTTCTGGCCCTGGAAGTATTATTCATTATATTCTTAAAATTATTCCCAGCTGGCTGTGCTTAGGTGCTATGCAGGAGTGTCTAGAATTGTCTTGAAAGTTTTGCATTTATTAATAAGATGTCCAGAAGTATTTGCAGATGACCTGAACTGGTGCAACTATTCAGGAATGTCAGGGAGTTTTATACCAGCCTTGAGCATCAGTTGAATCTCCTTTGGTTGGAATTTTCAGAATTGAGCCATCATCACAGAAAAGCCACTTTTTCTTTTGTACTTTCATAGCATTTTTGATCATCTCATGAAGATCTTCATGGATAAACTGAAGTTTTTTTTCATCAGACTACTCATAGGCAAATTGGAACAGGAAAGGACATTTCTTATGTGTGCGCGTGTGTTTAATTGAATCCTGGCACATCAAGTCCATCCTGAAGAGAACAAACAGCATCACAACAATTAGTGTGATATGGTTCCACATATCCAAATCAATCAGAATTCAAACAGCTAGTTAAAATTTTGGAACTGTCTACACTAGGAGTCTTATGTATAACACATTGCAGTAATCAAACTTAATTTTTTAAATTCAGCTAAGTAACATGGCCAGACTATTACTGAGCAGAAAAAGCCATAGCTGAAAATGTGTTCCATTGGAAATTTTGGAAAAGTATGGGGTACCTGAAAAAAGGAGATGCCCTTCCTGTAGTTTTACCATGATTTGGGGACTCATTTCCCAAGAAGATAGAGCAGTGTGCTGCAGCTGCCAAAAAAGCCAACAGTGCTAGGCTGCATTAACAGAGGGATAAAATCAAGATCACGTGAAGTGTTAATGTCACTTTATAATGTTTTGGTAAGGCCACACTTGGAATGCTGCATCCAGTTTTGGTCACCACAATGTAAAAAAGATGTTGAGACTCTAGAAAGAGTGCAGAGAAGAGCAAAACATATGATCAGGGGACTGGAGGCTAAAACATATAAAGAACAGTTGCTTGATTGGGTATGTCTAATTTAATGAAGACAAGGACGAGGGGTGACATGATAGCCGTATTCCAATATCTCAGAGGTTGCCACAAAGAAGAGGGAGTCAAGCTATTCTCCAAAGCACCTAAGGGCAGGGCACGAAGCAATGGATAGAAACTAATCAAGGAGAGAAGCAATTTAAAACTAAGAAGAAATTTCCTGACAGTTAGAACAATTAATCAGTGAACAACTTATGTCCAGAAGTTGTGAATGCTCCAACACTGGAAATTTTTAAGAAAAGACTGGAAAAACATTTGTCTGAAATGGTATAGGGTTTCCTGCCTGAGCAGGAATTTGGACTAGAAGACGTCCAAGGTCCCTTCCAACTATTACGTTCTGTTCTGTTCTGTTCTACTAGTGTTACCCATTCATTCTTTCCAGAGACATTTATTTTTAAATAATTTTTCAACAGGCATTTGAAATGAAAACATCCCTTCATATACTATGTCTTTTATTAATTCTAATGCATTATTCTAATTGTTTTCATACTGACATGATTCATTATATTTATCCTTGGTAAAACATCTAGGAATCAATGTGGATAAAAGGGCAGTTTCAAAATATTTTTAATAATGAATATTTGAAGAACGAAACAAATCAGCCCAGTTGTCATTAATAGGATGCTGTATGGTTCTCAGGAGGAGTACAAGAACATGGCAATTGTGGAATGAGTCATTCATCAGCATTTATTTCCTGCTTTTTGTAATGTGACATTTAAGAATGACCCAAACATGAAGGTTCATCTCCTACACTCATGCTAATGGAGATAATCTCAATAAATCTGTATTCCTCTGCAGTAAGGTTATTCTTGTCTGAGATTCTTGCAATACATACCTGCATGATATCATACAGTTTTGTGTTCTGAAGGTTCATTGACGCTTATGGAAGACATTTTTGTTTTTGCCTTTGAAATTTTCATGTATCTCTACTTTCTCATTCACTTTCATTTTAATGCTGCCTGTTACACTCTGATATTTTATGCCAGTTCAAGGAAATAGATGTTACAGTGCATTCTTTGTTTGATATAGATGGGCTTGCTTAATACATGCGCCTTCTGCGGCAGATGGACCAGAAGGTAAATTTTGCCTTTTGGAAAAGGGGAGACAGCCACATGTTCTTTATACTTCCAATAACCCCCCCCCCAAGAAAAATATTTATATATTATTGCAACTATTTATGCGTGTTTCTCAAGTTTCTCATGCCCCTCATTATGAAAAATCTTTTGTATTTGCTTCCAGCCTTTCTAATGTAATTTAATTCATGTTGGTATTCCTGTAGGTAACTCTTCCAGATTTTCCAGGGCAGGGATCCCCAACTCTCAGTCCACGGACCAGCACCAGGCCTTGGCATTCCAGAAACTGGGCAGTGCAAACAAGCAAAGCCTCTTCCATGGGATGCAGGAAGCATGCCTCTCCAGTCCGCGGAAAAACCTCTCTCCATGGAACCGGTCCCTAGTGCCCAAAAGGTTGGAGGCCGCTGTTCTAGAGGGCAAAAGATTAAAAAAAACCAAAAACAAAATAGTTGTACTACTACTCTAATTTTCAAAATATTTGATCCCTACCAAACTTAAGAAAATCTTAAAGAAAAGCTATACAGCTATAATTTCTAATGCTGCTAGGTGTGGATTTAGCAATCAAAATTAATTGTATAACTGAATGTAAAATCTGTTTGCCTCATAACATAGATTAGATAACTTCAATACTCATGAGGCAGGAAAGGTAACATACGGCTTGGAAATGCTTTGAGGTCCTAGTTTCTGGAAACATTTGACACAAACTGTCAAGAAACAGATTTCTTGCTCTTTTTCAATGGAAATTAGCAAATATAAGATGTGTAAGCCTTTGTGTTTAACATCTCATCCCTCAAAAAAGGAAAGAAAAATAAAAATGACCCCAGAAAAAAAACAATCCTTACAAAAAGTCTACTATTCAAACTTGGATGATGTCACAATGTCCTTCATTTGCCAGAGGTTTTGTTTTATCATAAAGTAATACTGAAAAGGTGTATTCCATTCCCCAACTGCACAAATGCCTCTTACTTATATTACCTAGGTTGTTGCTTGAAACGGGATTATATGACATTTCTGCAAATGGAGATTAAAGAGAACCTAAGAAAATGGCCATCCTATATTTATACTATTCTAGGTTAGTACAGATATTGTTAGTGATTCCATTTACTATTATTGAAATATTATAGCTCTATCAATGTAAACCTTTACATATTTCTTAAAATATGCTGCTGTGAATCAAACTTCAAAGCTTTCAACTTCTGTTAGTGCTTTTAGTTGCAAATTTATTTCAAATGTCAATATGGTGTACCAAACAATCACCAAATATTTGGAAAATATGCATTAATATAATAATTACGAACCTAGCAGACAACTTTGTCACCCAAAAGGTAAACAAAGGAACTAAAGAGTCATCTACAGTATACTGGACTTAAAATATTTTGTTTATTTTTTTCATCATGGTTGAGATGTTTGTATGGTGCTGCTGCTCAGAGGATTTGTGTATGTTGTGGACATTTGGAGGTTTTGAAATGAATGGGCAAGGAGTCTTCTGGGGTAGTTTCTGTACTGAACTGTGCTGGACAAGCCTTCTTTTTGTGCCTTGAGATATATCAACCAGCACTCATTCATTTACCTAGGTTATGGTTTGCAGGATTGGTTTTGTGGGATTGGAGCCAGTGGCATGGGCTGAATTGTTGGATTGCCAAATGTACATATTGGCTTCTCTGAGCTCTTTGCTCCATGCATTTTGCAGTGTTCAGTGACATGGTGGTAGGAAGGAGACTGGCAGAACTGATGACAAGATAGAAGACTCTGCATTGGTTTATAGAAGGGATGTGTGCTCTAGAGCAGGACAGTAGGCACTGGAGTCTCCTACAGCAAATAGGGATTGTCTTTCTTTCATCTTGGACATTTGGAGGTGGAGTATTTTGTTGCAGGAGAGGCAGAACTGGGTTAGGCTTGGGCCTTACAGCTGCAACTTCTATCCCCTCATACAGTTGGTAGCTATCTTGTCTTCTTCTTGGCTGGGAACTGGAAGACTTCTTGTAACAGACAGTTTAGTGTAGGTTAATCTCAAGTGGAAATTATTGCAATTTAAGAAATTTTGACTGTGAAGATTTTGATTAGGAATTGGATTCTTCATCAAAGAAAGATTATGAATTATGTGCTATGATTCTGATTATCTTCTCACAGGTGAGATCTGGGGAGGGCTTTGATCACTGGGTTTATGAAGACCTGGGTGCCTAACTTGTCCAATGAAAGGGGACTAGTTGAAGGCATTGTGTGATGCAATATGGAAGGGGGTGGTGGTAAGTGGAGGCACTGCATGCTTTGCAGAAGGGCCTTTAATCTTAGGGGCTCTTGGTTGGTTAATTGTTGGTTATGTAAGATCGGATGAGTGGGCCTGGGCATGGACCAATGTGGGTAGGAAAAGAAACAAGCCTCTGAAGGGTTCAGGTAGGGTATAATATTTTGATAATATACCAGGAACAGGTATATTTTTCTTGTGCCACATTCCAGCCTCCAATCTCACTCCTGGGCCTCAACTGGTAGACTTTCAAGGCCATGTGGGCCTACTTAAGGTAACTCAGATCTTCCTTGGAGGAAATATTACTGAGGTTAACCTCTGTGAGGAATATGTTAAGCATCTGACAGATGCAGTATCTTGGATTTGCTTTGTTTTGCATTGAAGCAGGGCCAGTGAAGATTATGAGGGCTAAGCCTTGCAAAGTTATTTGGGAAAAGTTTGATTCTGGTGAGACTAAAGAAATGGTCAGTGTTCTTGTTGCTGTTTGATCTTGTTGAGCTCAAGGGACATGGCTTTTGTTGCTGTTAGATCCATTCTAACAGCAACTTTAGATCTAATATCAATCTACATAGTTCTACATTAGATCCATGCCCCTCCTGATTGATCAAGCCTGCCTGGGAGGGGAAGTGTAATTTTATCCAGGTGGTGGTTAATTCTTTCTTGAAGGAGTGAGTGGCTCCATTAAGAAAGTCACTGCTGTCACTCAACCCATCCAGTCTTGAGGGTTTCTATCTAGTGTCCTTTCTAGAACTGGCTGTGGAGAAGGTGATCGTACTGCAGCTTCAAAGAACTGTAGAAGAAAGGAATTATCTGGCCTCCTTTCAATCAGGATTAAGTTGAGTATGGAACAGAGATGGCAATGATTGTACTCTTGGATGACCTTTGGTAAAAGTGGCATGGGGATAGTGCATTTATCTTAGCTCTTCTTAATCTCAGTGGCTTTTGATAGTATTGATCATGTTAGCCTTCTGGAGTGGGCAGCACAGTGCTATTTTGGTTCTCCTCTTTCCTCCCTGGTCAGTTCCAATTGATGTTAATAGGAGGGGAGAGATCTAATCCACAGCCATTTAACATCTGCATGAGGCCCCTTGGTTTTACGTGAGGTATCACTGGTCTGTTGATGATACTCAGCTTTATATCTCCATCCCAGGCTGCCTGAGTGATGTGAAGGACATCCTGTCCCAGAGTCTGCAGGCTGCAGGAACTTTGGGTGTTTGGGACTTTCTGTTGGTGGGGTCTTTCTACCTTTGGCTTTGAACCCTCAAATGTTTCAAGTGCAATTGGGGAAGGGGTGCTCCAGGAGGAGATTGAAGAATTGGAAGAATAGCAAGGAAGAGAGTAAAAAGGTTCATTTGAATGTCTGAATGGGGCTAATATGGTATCCTATTTTGAAATGGATACATATGCATTTGTGTTTTTCCTATGCTACTTCAGTTCCCTTGCTTTAGAATTGAGGAGTTAAGATAGATGGCTAGAACAATTATAGTTAGTTAGTTAGTTAGTTAGTTAGTTAGTTAGTTAGTTAGTTAGCACATGGCTGGATTACAATAATGGATATTTTAAAGGATAACTACTGAATAAGAAGGGACTGATAGGGTTAAAACTAAACATATTTTTTAGAAGATAATCAAAATTTTTGACCAAGTTTGATTATTTCCTAGAATATATATATATTTGCTAGAATATATATATATACAGTATACATACACACACACACACACACACACACACACACACACACACATACATACATGTATATATAAAGGCTTGGACTGCCATTAATTTCTTATCTTCAGAAGGAATAAGGGTGTATATAAGTAAATTATATTTTATAATTATAATTAAACTTACCTATTCCAAGGCTTGTAAATAACCGCTCATTTTGAATAGCTGTGCCCTCCAGATATTTTTCAAGTTAGTATATTTTGCAGAATATTTTTCAGCAAGAATATTCCCTTGGCTTTATTAACTTTTGAAACTTGCTTTTGTGGTTGTGGAAAACTGGAAAGAAATAACATTTATTCCTACTATAAGACAGTGAAGTACCATTTGCCTCCTGGCTCTTCCCATGACATCCCCTCCACCCTCTTCACGCCTGAAGTTTAGCAGTTTTCCTTCTTGCTGCTTTACAGGTGAACTCAAATAAAAATATCCGTATTGCATATACAATAGATTTTGAACCTTGTTATAAAGACATGTAAAAGTGACCCTGCTAGCAAGTCTGCTGCTCATGCTGAGGTTTAAACAATGGATTTGGTTTCCCAGTGGATTTTCACTTTCACAAGTACTTAATGCAGCTTTAGGTGTCCCCAGGGCAGTCTGAACTGGCCACCAAATGTCTTTTTTAAGGGAGTGAACAATGGCTTAGTTCCACCTCTGCTGAAAGTCAAGATTCATGTTTTCCCTCTCAACATTTAGTGTTCCTGGAGGCACTTGGTGCTGTCGCATTAGTGAATGAGACTGTTTTTATCCATCCCAAGGCTAGGTACTGTGTAGGTGAGGCCAAACCAGACTTCCCTGTGGTGTTTTGTCAAAGCTTGTTAACCCTAAACTGAGCGGATTATCACTCTAGAGTATGATTACAATTGCACCTTAAAGCCATTTTATTTTTTAAAAAAGCAGAATCTTTTAATTCTGGAAGGGCTTTCATTATGTTTTGCTTGTCTTTTATAAGGGTTTCCAGCTTTTTTTGCATGGAGTACAGTCATTTCCTTGTGTTATTTTATGATACTCATCTTTTTAAACAGGGAATCTGGGCTACATCTGAAAGTAGGTATTGAGACTGGAATCTGAGCAACTAAGAACGCAACCAGATTTCCTTTTCCATTATTCATATTTAAAATTGAAAATACTACATGCTTGTCTTTATTTTTCACTCAATTACAGAATGCTGGTAGCTTTTTTTTAACAACATCACTGCTATTTCTCTTTTATCACATCCCAATGAAAATCTTCTCTACTTCCCATTTCCCCTCTAACAACTGTTATGGCCCTATGACCCTAAGCAAATGTTAATTTTGACAGAAATATTGGAGCTACTGGAAGCTTTTGTGCTAGGTGAATAGCAGTTGTGGAGATGGAAGTTTTCTTAAGATTATGGTGATGAAGGAAAAAAGACAAAGTCTTTCTCTACCATGTCCCTCTGCACTGGCATCCACAGGTGTTGTCAAATGCATCTGCTTGATGAAAGCAATGTCACAGTGTCAAAATGCAAGCCCCACTCTGTTTGTACATCTGTTGTGATATAGCACCCCTGACCAAAAAGAGTGGAATGTACAGTGGAATGACAGCTCATATGTCTTTCATTGTTTCAACAAAAGTAGCCAGCCAACAGTAAGAATTTGCATTAGTAATAACTGAAAATAGAAAGATTCAACTTCTTAAGATATGTTTGATGTTATACAAGTGTCTTTAACTTATGACCATTCCTATAGCGATTGTTCTGAAAGCGCTGAACAGTGCTGACAGTTATGACAGTGCTGAAAAAAATGACTTATAACTGCTCCTTTCAATTACAACCATTGCAGCGTCCCCACAGTTATGTGATTGGGATCCAGGCACTTGGCAACCAGCTCACTTTTATGATGGTTGCAGCTTCCCAGGGTTATGCGATCATCATTTGCAATCTTCCCAGGATGCTTCTGACAAGCAAAGTCAATGAGGAAGCCAACAGGAAAGGTTGCAAATCGCGATTTTATAGTGTCTTACTTAATGACCACTGAAAGAAAACTGGTAAAAATCAGTGCAGTTGCATGTCTCATTTAACACATTGCTTAATGACAAATTTTCCATTCCTAATTATGGTCATAAGTCAAGGACTACCTGTATTGCTTTGGACAGCAGAATACACTTGGGTTTTGGAAAGTGGATTCAATTGTCACTAGTAGTCCTAAAACAGTGAAAGTAAGCATTACATGTGCATAGTAGAACTAGAAAGAGCTGTGGTGGCACAGTGTTTAGAATGCAGTACTTCAAGCTAACTCTGTTGACTGCCAGCAGTTCAGTCCTGATTGGCTCAAGGTTCACTCAGTCTTCCTTTCCTCTGAGGTTGGTGAAATGAGTATTTAGATTGTTGGGAACAATATGCTGACTCTGTAAACCACCTAGAGAGGGCTGTAAAGTACTATGAAGCAGTATATAAGTTTAAGTGCTATTGCTATTGCTAGAACAGAAACTGCTACACTAGAAATTGACCTTATGTTTTTGTGATGCCATTGTTCTTAAACTTAAATAAAGTGTGTACATAATGGAAAACTGTTTACAACGTATTTTTAAAAGAGAAAATTACATTCCAAATATGAAAATTAGAGGAAACTGCTTACATAAATGTCCCTATTAAGCAAAATTCTTACAAACATTGGTATGGAATTTTGTCCATATGAAATAAATTTCAAATGTATACAGAAAGTATGCTTTGCAAATTTGAAAACTTTTAAAAAAATGTTTGCTATTCCACATTTTTTTTAAAAAACGTTTAGCTTCTCTCCTTTGAGAAGTCCTAAAATTAATTATATCATCCTGGAATTGGCATATCTAGTTCTCTTGCATCCTCCTGGTTTCTATCTAGATAAAAGAAAGGGTCATGAAAGGTGGCCACACACCCCATATTAGATGGGATAAACCAACGGGATCTCTGTAGATTTACTGTTTCATTCTTTCCTCCCATCTTACTTGGGATTCCTTGTTTAGACATAAATTATAACAGACCTATTGAAATCAATGGAATTCAGTTAATCATGAGTAATTAGAGTCTCATTGATTTCAGCAGATATATATGAGATAAGATTGTTTATTCCAGTGACATAGCAATATTATAGCGATTTCCAAAAAGGTTTTGCTTTCTGAAGCTTCTTTACATACCACAACTGTTCTTTAATTCAGGTGTAGTTGAACTAGATATGATAAGCTTGTTATAGTGACATTGTTGCATATCAATAAATTATTTATTGGTGAATACAGTGAAATAGCTTTGCTTGGAATTTTAAAACAGTGCTAATAAAAGGCAGATTGTAAATATTAAACATGTAGAGCTACATCCAATGTTTAGAGTAGACATTTCAACTCATGCAGTGAAATTTGCCATCATCTTCCTTCTTGTACTTTTCCAGATTTGATCGTAAATGACTTCTTTCTTCAGGAGCAGAGAAAAAGGGAACAAATGTATTAAAAATCCATTCCACTGTCAGAAAGATATATACTAACAAATTACAACATTTAATCCAAATATTAGTCAGAATAAATTTATATTCGATAATCAATATATGTTTCAGATCAACCAACATCCATTTAAACTAGTAGAACTTGGGAAGGCACAGTTTATATAAATGAATGTTATGGAGAAACTCTTCCAGTGATTTGAACTACAGCCATATGCAAAAGGAGCTTTTCATATGGGATGAATTCTGAAATTCTCCAGCTATCTATGAATACAGAAAATTACAAAGATACAGGGAAGGGTAAGTGGATGGAAGTGTGGGAGTGTATGTCACATATATTACTATTTAGAAGACCAACAGTAGCATAATGCCTCTTTTCCTCAGTGGCAGAAGTAGCAAATTTGTTGGGAGCTGGACTGCCATTTTGCATTCTAAACAATTTCTCATTGGTTATCATTTTAGGACATACTGTAACCATTATGTTGGAGAAAATGTGATTTTTTAAAAAAAATCATGTAAATGAGACTTGATTTCTACAAGATGGGCTGATTCAAAAGAATATCTCAATATATGCGTCAGAAAAATATTGTTTGAGAAATGTTCATTCCCTATCGTTTGGACCATTATTATTTTTAAGGCAGACATAAGAATATTTTTACTTCTCCCAATGATGTTGAACTATAATTCCCAGCAGTTTTCACATGGGGCATGTTGGAAGTTGTAGTTCAGCAAACTCAGGACAACCATAAATTGTCCCGCAAAGCTTTAATGGTAAAGTGAGTTGATAAAGTGAGTTGCCATTATAGTTTGTAAAATCATAAACATGAAAAGGGCCTTAAAGATGACCTGCTAGGTTTTTTTAAAAACCAGGGTAGCCAATCTTACAAGGTTCCATACATAACACAGAAACTGTAGAGATAAGGCATAGGAGGCATTGATATAAAATATTTTTCAGGGATACATAATTCTTCTATCCTCAAACACAATTTAATTCAAGGCAATAAAACATATTTTTTGAACATTTAGATTTAAATTCATGTATAGGAAGGGAATACTCAGCACACAGGGCTCTCTCACATTGTATATTATGTTTTATACAGATAGTTACTATTGTGGGAGAAAGCATATTCTTGCTGTTATTCACTGAAGAATATGGATCATCATTTCCACATATGACACTGCACAAAACTACATAAACTGACAGAACAAAATATTTATTTTACATTATCAATAATTTTCCTGCCAATGTTTTATAATTATTTGTGATCTACATTTTTAAATCAGTATTATATTTTTATAGGGATCACAAAAATCTGCATATTAATAGAGCCATATATTTCATTAAATATTCAAATGGCTCTGCAATATTTAAACAAAATCCATAGGCTAATTTCATTATTGCCACGAGCAGAATATTATATTACCTGAAAAGTGCTCAATAAGATTGATTTGTGTTTTACCTTCTGTAACACTCTTTCTACTGACCACTTGCAAAGAGTCTTTGAAAACCACAAGGAAGGGTTCTGTTTTTACAATGCACTGTCCAGAATTCTCAGGCTGTGCTTTGAAGCACTACAGCATATCAACAACCCAACAACTACCAGGCAAAAAGCCTTTACTGAAAATCTTTCAGAGTAGCTATTAGTGCAAATCAAAGGTTGAGTGTATTCTATTTTTTCTCTTGAATATTCATAAATGATCTGTGCTCATTTGCTTTCAACCCTCTGATAAACTCTGAACTGCTATAATTTAATCCCTTCTACAATTCTTTATGAAGCCCATCAATGCCATTCATAATTAATGCACTGCAGAATGGTTTCTGGATGAACTCAAGTTTTTAGCCTTCATGGCGGATCGATGCTTCTGACCAAGTCTGTTTCATTATTGACAGCATCTGCCCACATTTACTCTTATAATTAAGTTATAGTTCAACTCTTAACTTTTCACAAGGGTTGGGAAATGGCTGTATGGTGTTCTTAATTTCAGTTGCTGTTTCATCTTGCTCAGTGGGTGCCTATTTTATTGTTAAAGGTCATACTCATTTGTCTGCTCCAACAAAAGCAGTCCTTAAAGTTGGCTGTGGTTTTGACAGACAGTGGGTCCTATAAGTGATGGCCTTAAGGACAGACCTGGCACTGCGAGACAGTCACCACAGCAAGGGAAATAACAGATAACAAATCATGCCACTATTTTTCCTCCTGGCGTGATTGACGACATCACAGCGGGTATAACTTTTCAGTGTCTTCAGATTAAAACCCCCTCAAACAAATGAGTTCTTCAAATACTGTCCAGGGGCGTCAAAGTCAGTGGATGGACCCAGAAGCATTTTTAAAAAGAAGAAATAGAAGGGTTTTATAGGAAGAAGAAAGCAAAAGCCAAAGTGCATAATTCAAGACTACGGAGTACAATTATTTAATTGTCATGGCTCTTTCATTTTGTGTTTGGATGGATGAAGAAGCTCTTGAATGATAAATAATGGTATAATAATGGGAACCACATGAAGAAAACATGTTTAGAGACATTTGCCAACAAATAGCATGCAAGCTCATGCATAAAAGGGAAAAATAGTATATCTAGATTTTCTCAAGGAAATAATAAATGTAGCCACTTTAGATTATTTTAGCAGAATGAGGGCATCATTTTAATTGACACAATCTGCCACTGACAGCATATGTGGATAAAGAAAAAAAAAGTGAAACTTCCAGATATTCAGTTTAGAAATATGCATTGGAATTTAAGGCATAGAATAAATCCCAGCTGTTGACAGTAGCAATATATTCTCTTGCCAGCTTAGAAAGGCAGAATATTATTGTAAGCATATCCAAAAACTACAGTATGAAGGGGAACCTTCAATTTCCTGCCCATTATTATTAGCAAATGCGTGTCCTGTAAGCATATAGAAGCTGTATTTTTTAAATAAAACAGTTGCTCACTGCTTTTCTTTATATTTGAGAATTCTTTTTTTAAAGAAAGACACAGAGGAGATCTATGCTGTATATTTTATAATAGTTTGACAAATAAATATTTGGAATTGAATGCAAGATGGTCTGGGAGGAGTTAAAAAAATCAAGGTGGCAGCTAGAACTATGCAATAAAAGCCACACTCTTTTATGTATAATGTATGACACACCTTAAAAAAAAGTAGGTGTTTACTCATGTGGTTATAATTATTATCTTGACTTTTTTTTAGTAACTGACTTCTCTTTCAGTTGTCCACATTGAAAGAATATTCAGTTGATTAAAGTTATCCTAGATTGTTGGAAGTTACATATATATAAACCTAGAAAACCAACATACTCATAAATCTGCATTCAATTTATGTGAAATACTAATTGATTATTATTGATTATTAAATTGTGGATGGAGTTAAACTACTGAAGTTGTTTAGTAGAGTGTATGAGTCAATGTTGCTTCACTTTTTTTTATAAAAAAACAATATTGCCCCTCAAATAAATATATATTAATGTACACCTTTTTCCTTTTTGATGTGCATTTATATTTATATTCATGTAAGCCAATCATACCGTCAAGAAGTTTCTGTAGTGGATTAAAACATGGAAATGATCCTCAGCCTAATCAGAAAGCAGTGCTCAGAATCCGTGAATGAGTAATCCTTGAATAGTATATGACAGGCAGCAGATTTTCTGAACCAATGTGCAAAGTAGAAAAGAGACAACAGGACTGGAAATAGAGGGAGTATTGGCTGAGATCTAAGCAGCTACCATTAATAGCAAAATTAACTCCTGAGGCAGTGAATATGTCTTAAGATAAGGCTGATATTTCACAGTACTCAGTTGCTGCTTTGCTTGTAAGAGTGCAGCCAGATCTGAATATGCACATGTGAGATGTTAAGTGAAGTAATATTAAAACAGAGTTTGAAAAGTAAACCTATAGGCCTTTTGCTTCTATTGTAATGTTGGAAGGAACTTGGTCAGAAAATGTGTAGAGTGTAATCTTTGATCTGTACAATTTCAACTTTGGACCTTTCAATTAAATCTAAAGCACACTTTGTATCATGATAGATAAGAAGAAAAATTTTCTGCAATACATAGTAAATGTCAGAGCAGCATATTCTGGAAAAGGACTGGAGCTCACGGAGATGTAAAAACAGATTCTGGTAGATGAGAAAAAATTCTGCCAGATATGCTAGAGAGCATTGTCTTTCAGAATGAGGGCCCCATTATCCTATAGAGAATCTCATTCTAACAATGGATAGGGTTGGAGAAAAAGTGAACAGGATCAGGTTTAAAAATTTGCTCAGGAGCATTACTGGCGGTGGAATTCAAATATGTGAACAACCGGTTCTCTGTGTGGATGCCACTTCCAAAAGTCCATTCTGGGCCTGGGCAACAAAAAATTAGCTATCGGTTCTGCTGAAGTGGTGCGAACTGGCTGAATCCCACCACTGATTTCTGGTATATACATGCAGCAAAACATTCACAGAAACAGGAATATACATCACATTATGACTGGCAAAAGTTTCTCATAGTCTGTCCTTCCAGGTAGACCCACCCTTAGTTTCATTTTACCTGCTTCAAATCAAACTTTGTGCAGACCTTATCAGAAGACAAAAATTCAATTCTTAACTTCAAAGGACATTTCTAAACACACCTGAGATACAGTTACTGGCAGCGAATAATAAGCAAAATGATTCTGAGTGAATGGACTGAGTCTAGCTAATTAAAAACTTGGCAAATCTTAGTTAATGTGTGTAGCTAATTAGTTACTGAGAAGCCACATTGATCTCTGAAAAAAACTTTAAAAAAAACCCATATTGCATCTGTGCTGATAATATTACACTGATTACCAGCTTGTTTTCAAAATAAATATAAAGTGCTGGTTGTTAAGGTGAAAGTTCTTATATGACTAGGGTTTTGGATATTTCAAAGGTTTTATTTTAAATAAAGTGGAATGTACAGGGGCACCCCCTCAGGTGAACGCACCACAGTTGTATATCAGACAAACATATATGCAATTTTGTGAATATTTTTCCCCTTCTTTTTGAATTTGAGAAAAATATTTGCTTTCTTCAGTCATTTGGCACTTCATCTGTTCTCCAGGTGTTCTCAAAGATAATATAAAGGCCAAACCATGAGTAACTTGTGTCAGTACTCTAGGATTCATCAGGCAAGATAATTGAACTCATTCAATGTCAGTGCATATTTCCTGACTACATTTCTATCAAATTTAAGCTGGAATCATGTTCTTCTATCAATTGCTCAAAATTACTTGGGAGAACATATACAGTATTGTCTGTTCAGAGAAAACAAATTTGTCATTGTGACTGGTTATGAAAGGTACCTGGGGGTTGTGAAACTTATAAAATAACAAAAGCAGTATCTTGCTATTGTAACACAAGTTCTACCACTTTTGTACAAGTGTATACTGTCACAACACACATACCAATGAGGAAGAAGTGCATCACAATGGTACAAACTGCTCTTATCATTTTCCTCTCTTGCTTTTCACATGGACTCCTCTCTCGGTTATTTTTTTATTATGGTCACTAAAGAGCTGGTAGTTCCTTGATTTACGTCCACAATTGAGTCCAAAAATTCAGTTGAGAAGTGAAACATTTCTTAACTGACTTTTGCTCCATTTTACAACCTTTCTTGCCACAGTTGTTAAGTGAATCACTGCAGTTGTTAATTTAGTAACATGGTTGTTAAGTGAATCGGATTTGCCCATTGACTTTGCTTGTCAGAAGGTTGTAAAAGGTAATCATATGACCCTGGGACACTGCAACCATCTATGAGTATAATAACTATGAGTCAGTTGCCAAGCATCTGAATTTTGAACAGGTGACCACAGGGATGCTGTAACAGTTGTAAGTGTGAAAAATGGTTGTATGTCCCTTTTTTCAGCACTGTTGTAACTTTGAACGGTCACTATACAAAATGTTGTAAGTCGAGGACTACCTATATATTGTTTTATATTTTTTCCTCTTTAATTTTAACAAATATGAAAAAGTTCTTTTTAGTGTGTTTGCTTTTTCCTTCGTATCCTTCATTAACCTCCATTCATTCTGATTTTTAGTTTTCTTAACTATAGCTATAAATCTCAATTTCTTGAAGGTAGTCTATTTTAGTGCCTTTTCTAATTTTCAGAGTTGCACTAAACTTTTTAGATACAGTAAAGATGTTAGCTTCATAACTGGATTTTTAAAAAATACAATTTCAATATTTAATTTTTTTAGAACTGCTAATTGCTTTGGACTTCTTTCAGTGAACCACAAAATCCCTGCCACAAAATCCGTATCTTTGCTAGGTTTGTACAAAATCTGCTTTTTAAAAAACAAACTCCAAGGTATGCATTTGATTATAGTCAGCTTTCTTTTTCTTTAATTCCAAGAATCAAGAATTCCAGGATCATATAAGCACTTTCCCCCCCAGTTTCAACCAGTTCTACCCTGTCCAATAAGCTTTCTCTTTCAGATACAATCAGATCAAGAATAGTTGCTCTGTTCTTGCCTTTCTCTGAAGGAGAAAACTTACAGCAACATTTTCTTGGAAGGACCCTGCTTGACAGATGTTGCCTTCCTACAAGGGGAATACTATTTCATGCCTCTCTGAAACAGTTACAGTTTGTTTTTGGACCAGTTTTTCTTTAAATAAAATACCTGAGGAATTCTGGGAAAATGGAAAGAACTTAAATAGAACTAGTAAACCACTCTTTTCTTGAAAATCAAGCTTATTCAGGAAATATGAAAAGTATACTCTATGATTGTGATTAGGTCCTTGGTTTAAGTTGTGTAAATAAGCCATCCCATATTATGGTATTATTTAGTTGGATAATTTTTATGACAGCGAACAAGATTCAAAATACAGGAAAAAATCCCATGCAGTGCTTATATATACATTGATTTTTCTCATGCCAAACAAAAAGATAAATATATAGTTCATGTGCTTTGGGAAGGCAGATGCAGTGATATGCCTCTATTATATCACCTACCTAGAATCAGTTTGTAGTTTCCCATCTATGATTTAGTATTTTTATATTTGTTATTTATTATCTTTTAGGACCCCAACAAGCAAGTAAAAATTGAGAGGAAACCCATGGAGAAGTTGAAGGGGAAGGCTTCCTTTTTTCTTCTGTTCATTGAGGAACATGGTGATGAAACTGCTTTAATCAACTGCAAAGGATGTGCTATATTTGTTTTCTTCCCTAAAGATGATAATAGCTACCCATGTTGCAACTGCAGGATGACTGACCTCCTTCAAGAAAGGAGGTCAGGGCTAGAGATGAAACAGTCTTCCTCTAGCATATCAAGAAAGATGAAGAATTCTTGGATTAGCCACGTATGGTACTTGGAGAAGGAAAGGACAACAGTACTGAGAAAGTAGAAGCAGGCTTGGACCAGGCCCATGAAAAAGAGTTCTTTTTTGAACATTAGAATAAATTCCAGAACATCATTATATTATAAAATATATAGAGGTTAGAAATGTTGCACAAGATGGGAAGGCACCCATATGAGCATATAAATAAAGCAAGCAGTAAGTCAAGTTATATGATCCATGGTTTCTAATATCTCTACATAGTAGAAATGCCTGGAGTATAAGGAATAAAGATTTAGTATAGGAAGGCAAATATGATTTATTATATTGAAATGTAGTAGGGTAAAATTCATGGGTGGGTTACAAGGAATAAAAGGATACAATGCATTCAAAAGAAATAAATTTGCAAACCAAAGGAGAAAAATAACATTATATGTGAAGTGAGTATAAGCAGGAATTTGGGTATGAGGGTATGTTTAGAGCATTTTGTAAAAATACAAGAAGGGTAAATCTTAATCATATTGTGTGACTACACTATAAACTGCCAAACAAGTTGGTTCTCCAGGACTAGATTATACAACTTTCAGGAGATGAGGTATTAACTTCCCAGACTTCAGTTGAAAAGCCAACTTGGCCAAGGTTGCAAGATGTTGATAATTTCTCTGCTGTCTTAGGAATTCTTTCATTTTTCTACAAGGTTGAATAAGAAACAAGGAAGTTAGCTGCCCTAGATTTGATCCTAACAAAGTTGGTTGAAGAGGTAAGAGTTATGGGAATCTGGGAAGGAATGAGCATGTCATTTTGGGATTCAAGAAACTGTTGAAAGAGAAATTAAATCTTACTTTTATATTCACACTGGATTTTAGGACACCAATATCACTAAGTGTACAAAAGAATGAGATTGGATCCCACAGGCAGAAGAAACACAGTACAGTTGGAAAATTCTAAAAAAATAAAATAAAGAAAGTACAGTTGTATGCCATCCAAGGAGAAGAGGAAAAAAATAAAAAAGGAAGGAAGGAAGGAAGGAAGGAAGGAAGGAAGGAAGGAAGGAAGGAAGGAAGGAAGGGAGTGAGTAAGTGAGGAATGATTGGCAGTGTTGCATATATTTAGCCTGTGGAAGAGAACACTAAGGAGACATAATAGTCTTCATGTATATAAAACTGTGCTACAAAAGACAAGATGGACTTCAGTGTTATTCTAAAGACAAAACAAAATTGGTTTGAAATTAAAATAAATCAAATTTCAGTTAAACAGGGTGAATTTTCTAATAATAAAAGCTATTAAGCAATAGAACAGATTGTCTTGAGAGATATGGATTCAGTGATGGGATTCCGAAGTAGTGCGAACTGGTTGAATCCCACCTTCACTGGAAATGGCCATCAATTAGGGATGTTGTAGTGGTGCATTCTTGCACTGGGCAATGTTTATTTCCCAAAATATTCAAAATTGGGTTGGGTAATCTTATGATGGCAGAGTCATTTAATGCAGCCATGCATTTTTTTATTTGTTCAGTTACTTATATAGATAAATTATCCTAGTTTCAATCTTAAGACTAAATGGGAATTCAGAAAAGAGAAGAGGAGAAATGAAGCAACAATCTTGGCTAATGAGATCTTCTTCACCATAGTAGTTGAAATAGGATTGGGCTTTCAGATTGACTATAGGTCTTATTTGTAATATCTTTTTCTTTCTTCCTCCTCATTTTTTTAAAAAGATTCTTTAAAAAGGAAGATTCCCCAAATCAAGACACAGCTACACGACTACCGAGCAATGTCCATCCATCAAGTAATGACATGCAAGTTTAAAACAGAGAATACAAAGCATTTGTATCATGATGGATCATCTCAAATATAATACTTTTAACAACAGAGGCACATTGCACTTTCATCTGAAAGTCTTGGTAATAATTCATCAGCTTGGGAGAATTTGAGCAGCATACAGTCAAGTGAGAATGAGCTAGAATATGGAATTCATGCCAATTTAATCCAATTGAAAACTATATACATTTAAATTCAGGAATAAATTTAAATAAATTGAAATAGAGTAATAAGTGCTCAGTTTATAGATAAGGGTTTTTCCAAACAACATGGATTTCTTCCCCTTTCTCTTAAAATCTTATGCAATTACTTTTATTTTAATAAATGAACATGCTTACTATAAGTATCCCAGATTCTTTTTATTTTTTTAGAAAGATAGTAAAATATGTTCTTATAAATTTGCAATTTATATAATTTATGGTAATTTCCCATAAATTACATGGATGTATTGGAAGCTAGTTAATAATTAAAAGTCTTTTACTTTTTTTCAACTCCAAATAAGTGTTCAAGTAAATCTGACATGATGTCTAAACAATACAGGCATCACAAAAATAAATCATTTATGAAAAATATTTATTTAAAGAGCTGTAATTTACCCTGCATTTACCATATGCCATTCATCCAAGTATCAATATAAAATATTCATTAAAGAAACTCATTAAAACAAACTTCCATACAATGGGGTGACAAGCCAACAAAAAGCATCCATCATAGCAAGGCTTCAAGTTTTTATTAGAGCACCTAAGATGCTCTAATATTTCAAAGGAAAAAAAAACAAAAACATAACACAAATACAGTCTTTGCAACCCCTGGATGACCAAGAAGGCACAATGGAAAAATATAATAAAGGTATAATAAAGGGAGGGGGGGAGAGATTTCTTCATTTGTTTTCATTAAGTTGAAAGAATCCATGACAGCAAAACCAAATCTATTTTATTAATGATGAATAAACCTGATGTAATAATTAATGGGAAATCTATAGCTAATCTTAGAGGAAGAAGAATAACCAGGCATGTAATGATGTTTAGGTCCGCCTTAGCAGAACTTTCTGCAGCTGCCTGTAGCTGCAAGTAATAAAAGCAAAGCAATCAGCTGTGAACATCAGCACCTTCAGACTGGCGGGATGATGCTAAACACCCAAATCTAGCCCTTTTTTTCCAAAGGCACTAAGGTAGGATCCTCCACAGCTTTAGCTCAAACTGACAGTAGAATTCAAGATGAGCATCTGGAACTTTTTGACAAGTTTTAATATTCTCACTTGAAAGTTCCTATGCTCTGTGAAATTTCTTTGACATAAACATATACTCAGGGTCACAATCTGAATCCACCAACTCTAGCGTGAATATCATGGGAGTCACATCAAAACTCTGCAAAGACTCCATATATAGCTGTATTCATTAGGAAGTTCTGTTAAACATCCACTTCACATTGACTGATATTCTATTAGACGGTTGATCTGTGATTAAATGTTCTAATAAAATTAACCAGCTTTGCTGTATGGAACATCTGGAGCTATGTTTAATTTTATGTCAAACATATACAGGAAACACCTGTCTAGGTGAAGTAATTTTTTAAAAATGACATTAATCCATCTGTTGTGGAAATGTATGTCACTGTTGTCACATTAAAAAAGCAGTATCAACAAACATTGAAAACCTAAATTGCAGTGGAATGTACACTTTCTAAAATTAACAAAAAAATCATTTATCCAAACGTTAGCATGGCAGTCTCCTTTCATACTGAATCAGATTCCTTTCTTCATTTTGGACTGAGAATGTCTTTTAAACATGGTAGGATAAAACTTCCAGATGTGAAATGAGTCTACATAATTATAAGATTAAAGCTATGATGATTTCTTACCTGTACCAAAATAATAATCTTAATGATTCATTAAGTAATTTAAGAATGGTACATATGAAAACCAGAAACCAAAGTAAGGAAGCAAAGTAGCAATAGTGTGAAAGAAAAACTTTATTTCAATACATTGCAAATATTTTCACATTTCACCAAAACGATATGATTGTATTAAATATCACACACAAACACATAAAGAATGCAGAGAATTTCTGTTTAACTTTCTAACAGTCTGCCTGTTTATAGCTATATTTTAAAAATGCTTTAAGGATATTTATGAAAGAATCAAATCCATTTATTGCAGTATATTATATCTTGCACCGACAGAATAACAGTGGTGGAATATTCTACTTTTATAGGAAATAATTTAGTTCTTCAAAACATTTCTCATTGGCAAATAAATAGTTGAGTAACATGACAGAATGTGTTGTTAATGGGGTACTCCATGGATTATTTGTGTGCATGCATGTTCTATATTCTTTGCCCATGGAGGCTGGAACCAGAGGTATATGGAGAGGTGTGAAAATCTACAAGATGGCAGAAAAGTTTTGTAATTGTAGCCCTCCTTCTTGTGTGAGTGTATAGTGATGCATATACAGTGAGGGTACAGTTTCAATCACAGTGCTGGGTTGGCAGTTCTGCAGAATCTAATGCTAGGAACATCTATTACAGAAGCACATCTGTATTCTGTCCTAGCAAATTATCCCCAAGTTCTCTGTGATTTCTTGCTCCTTCATAGTAACAAATATACTACAGTATGAGGAATATATTAAAGTTTTTTTGAGTGGCTTAGAATATTATTTGATGCAGCTGACAGAGTAAACCAATGTAATAACTGTAATAAATACTGTGTTTACTAAAAAGAAGATTTGTTTCCCACCCAACAATTTACTTCTAGAATGGGAAGTTCATCTTGTAGTGCTGAAAACATGACAGTGAAGGCAAATGTTGCTCTTGTTTAATCATCATTCTTTTGGTTGTGGTTGGGGAAGTTCTCTGAAATTCAGACTTTCAGATAATATATGAGTCTTTAAAGCACTAGAGCATGATGAATGCATATGACAATAAGTAAAGTTGCTGGTTGATAGATATTGCAATAAAAATAGACTTAGTTGGGTAAGGATTGGGTTTGGAAAGGACTATTTTTAACTTTTAGAGTTTTAAATCTCAGAGCTGGTAGCAACATAAAGAAGATCTATGGCATTCGTATCATGTGTTTGGACCAATCTATCAAATTTCTAGATTCTGTTAATGTCAAAATATCTCACAAAATTTCAGCTAATCAACATTTTCATGTGTTTGTTCTTTTCCCAATGTATCATTGTTTTGGCTTCATTAAATGCATTTTCATGTATAGTTTACATATGTACACTTTTGTATGCAATTTTTTTCTAAAGGAAACTTTTCTGCCTTAGGAAATGAGAGCAAAACTCACATGTATTGCATCTCCACATGTATAATTATAGCTAGTGTGCTTGCTGTCATCTTCACTCATATTATTATTGCACACATGCAGTTATGATAACTAGAAAAATATTTTGAGATGTTACCGTTTTTCCTCCTTCTATTAAATTATGTCTGATTCTTGGAGACTGCCTGGACAAGTCCCTGCAGTTATTTTGGCAAGGTTTTGCCAAGTTGGCTTGCCGTTACCTTTTCCTAGGGTTGAGAAAAAGTGACTGGCTTACGATATTGCCCATATAGCAATAGCAATAATACTTAGACTTATATACCACTTCACAGTGCTTTACAGCCCTCTCCAAGCAGTTTTCAAAGTCAGCATATTACCCCCAACAATCTGGGTCCTCATTTTACTGACCTCAGAAGGATGGTGAGACTCGAACTGCTGAACTACTGGGAGCCAGCAATCAGAAGAAGTAGCTGCAGTACTGCATTCTAACCACTGGCCACCTCGGCTCTGTATGGACATTTATCTCACTATTTTATAGATGAAAACTACGTGGGAATATAGTAATGATTCTAAAAACAAAATTATGAAGTGTGCATCATTAAAAGGAACTCAAAATACTTCATTATAGGATTAAATATTAATTCTAAAATATCAACAAATTAATCTGTTTTTGAATTTCTTTATATTTTGCAGCTAGTATTGATTTTGCAGCAAAATATTCATTCAAGTTCAGAAGTGCTTGAAAACTAAATAAATAAAAAATATAAAAGGTAAAGATGGTCTCAAATCTACCAAAATACGTGGTGACTTCAAGGATACATCTATATAGTTTTCTTGACAACAGTATCAGTGGCTTGCATGTCTGTGTATAAGATAAAAAGGGCAGACAGAGCCATATGGCTGAAGCACTCCCCCTTTATGTCTGTAATCAGCATGTACAACATTTCAATCACAAGCATGAACACCATCTTGTCTTTTTTGACTCCAGCCCTCCATCTATACCAGTAAGCAGCACAGAAGTAATTTGCTGCCACTGCTTCATCCAAAATGTTTTTCAACAGGTCAATCTTTTAAATTGTTATTTAAAAGTCATAAAGCAGAACCAGAACAGAAAACCTTGGGTGATAATGTACAGAAAGCATCAATTCCATTTTCTGGAAACTGTCAGATTTGGTCCAAAATGGCAGTTAGAAACATCTTTGGGAATTCTTCCTGGGAAAATTTGGGAAAAATTTTCAAGGAAAACAATAGTTTCAAGAATACCATCAGCAATCGTCATATTTCTAACTGGGCACTAAGATGCCTTAAATGAAGTAAAAATTTCAAGTTGCACCTTAAATGAAGTAAAATTTCAAGTTGCACTGATTTTATTTCTTATCCAGTGAAATTTCAATCACTGCAATAATGATTTATCAATATAAATATAAAATAAATATACAAACATAATAATTTTGCAGCAGTTGCGGATCTCTGGTCATTATTATGCAGACAAATCATGCAAGAATGAAGGAGGCAAACCTTACTAACACTGTAGTTTATCTCCACAGATTCCTTGTTTGCTTATGGATCTGAAGGCTGCTTAGCTTTGCAAGGGACAAGGAGAGAGTCAATCTGTGAACATCAAAGCAGTCAGGACTACAATAAATGCTGGACTTCCACAAGAGAGCAAAAGAGTTTATGGCCTCAGCACAAAATAACCTTGCTAAAGCACAGGAAAAACAGAAGGATGGTGTGATTGACAAGCTATGGCTTATACATATGAGGTGGGGCAAAGGGTCGTGATCCCAATCCCACTTTGGCAGGAAGACTGTAAACAGACTAAGAGGGACCATTTGACAGCATTAGATAGGTCAACAACACCATCTTCCTCTCAAAGCTTCCAGGCAGAAAGTGGAGACACCAGCTCTACAATTCAAACATAAGCAAGTTGTACAAGGAAGTAGCAGGAAAGCTCTTCAGAATCTGCAGGAGTCAGAGCTCTCACTGGCTTTGCCCAGAGAAGGCAAACATAATAATTGGCAAAAAAGGAAGGCTTTTTTTTTCTCTTTGCAGGGTTACCTTTACGCAGAATGGGTTGTCAGATGACAGAAGTACACAATTCAGGCACTGATGTGTTTGCAGGCAGGGCAGGACTCTGCTTAACAAGAGTCTCAAGTGAAATTTCACAAGATTGAGAAAATGGGGAGGTAGCTTTCCATTATAATTATCTCAGCCTTCTTGCATAAAACCCTATCCCTCAAATCTAGTCCCCCTTGTTTGGGAAATACCAAGCTAGAAATAATATAAAAATCCCGTTCATAAGCAGCAGCAGTACTCTAACAAATCATCTAAACTGGGTTGAAGATTTAGTCATGGTTGAATTGATATAGCCTTTTCTGATAATTTTAATTTGCTAATTTTTTAAAAAAGAAAATATTTTGGGAAAGCTTTTAAAAAACTAACATTTCTGTCACATATTAAGTTTTTGACCTTAGGGGGGGGGAATTGTGGGAGCCAGATTCCAGAGAAATTTTCAGTATGTAAGCCAATTCACAGGTCTCAGTTCTAGGAAACATCCAGACTTTGAATAAAGGTAGTAACCAGAGGCAACCAGAGACTGCATTAACCTAGTCATGTTTGAAGAAGATATCCACTTTGGCTGAAAATGCCAATACAGTATAATTGTCACCTGTTGGACCTCCTTTGCTATGAATGAAGGTTGTGCACCATATGCTCCCCTGCAGAAAAAGAATAATTTTGATAGCACACATTCTTATCCTATGCATCTGCATTCTTCTAGACAGCCCCAAATCCTTCTAGACGAGGTCTTAATTGATGAATATCCCCTTCCTTCATTTCTTTCCTGAAGCAGGACTCTTTTTGAACAGAAAGAGTCCTTTCATTTATGTAGAACATATGTAGGTCCAATTAAATCTGTTGGCATCCCTAATAATTCATGTAATTATCCTAATCTCACTTACCCACTTTCTAGTTTCACCTTGTTCTTTGTCCATAGTCCCATGCGTATTAGTAGGTGGCTCCTTAAACTCCAATTGTTGTTAAAAATTGTTGTTTTTCGAACTCATAGGCTTTGCTAGACAAACTTAAGGTTTATATGAATCAATTGCCAAAACCAATTTCATTGAACTTGTTTTGCTATCTATTTTGAAACTATTTGTTTATGCGGATGTAGGTGTGAGAAACTGGCTATAGGTCTTTGTGTATTGTGATTTTTCATGTAGCAAAATGATGGCCAAACACAGTGAAAACAGCATGGAATATATCATTTCAGGGTGTAGAGTGGACTATCCATTTTGATTGCACACTGCATTGTAAAAAGAGTATTGAGTTTTGTTATCACAAAAAGCATTCCTCCAGGGAGAGATATGTTAACTAATCTCTCATATGTTAATTGGAATTATCTTTGGAATAAATTGTTAACTTAGATAGGCAATCTTTTAAAGAGGGTTGAGAATCTGCCCCCTAAAGTGTTACAGTCTATTTTACCACCTTATTCTGCAATATGCATAGACAGGGCACTTTTAATTAAGCATTTTAATACTGCTGCTATGTATTTAAAGGAAAGTCTAAGATATTAGGATGGCAGTTTCCCATAACAAATTGTTATAAATTATTATATATTATAATAATTATAAAAACCTCTAGCAAAACATTCCAGTTTGTAGAGTTACAAATAAGTTTCTTAATTAATGTCATAACTATTATTTGTACCTTACTTCCAAACATCAGCTTAAGCTAAACATGGATTATTTTCCTTTTATAGGGAAAAACCTTCATCCTCATTCATTTAAGCAGCACTAAAACTCCAGTTTTTTGTCTTAAAATGAGTGTTGTAACAGAAGAGGGCTATGGACTTTACCCTCTATGTTCCCCCAAGGGCTCTTGGAAGGTTATAAGATCTGTCATTCTCTTCCTAAGCATTTTTGTTGGCAGAGTCCTTATCTGCTTACACAATATCTTGATTTCAGCCAATTTGGAAGGGCTCCTAAGGCTGAATCCTTTAGCCAGAGTGCAGCTAAGTACTGTAATCCTTTCCCCCAGTTTAGATTCTCTCAGATTTTCAACTATTAATGCTGCCGTTTTAACAGAACTTGCCCCCCCAAAAGAATCCGAAAGACAGATTTTTCAAGATAACAAGTCTGTTGCTTTTTTCTCTCTATGTAGGGCATGCAACCCTTCCTCGGTTGTTGGACTTTTCATCAAATACTTTAGCAGTATCATATTGTACACTGATTGTTTTCAAACCTGCCATAGATAGCAATACTAAAGTTTGCTTTTATATTCAGCTTTGAGATGATTTTATTGTAATGCTACTACTATGTAAAAATAAATAGTGGCAAGAGTTTAGACCTTTAATCAATAAGCTGCAGAATGAATTATTCTAAAGAGAGAGATTGATAGCTTAGTAAGAGTTTGAACATGGATTTTCACTGGTGTTATTAAGGGTGACTGAGGGCTAACTATATCCTGTCTTTAATCAGGAACCTGCCTGCAGAGTCTGTGTTATGTCCTACATAACATTACTCCGATAACACTATCCATGGGGTGACTTTGAAGATGATTTGAAACTGGCCTGAAACACAACAGCTAGAATTTTAATTTGCATAGAAGAAATAGACAACACTAGGTTAGTTATCAATCAATCAATCAATATTAAATAACTTCTCCTAGAAAATGCACAGTTATGTTATCTCCTGGCTGCATTAGCATTGGTTGACTATGTTATTTTCTCAGCACTTATGCATTTTAATCTTTTTTATTAATGGTTGTAATTATTTTTATTTTATTTAATATTATTCAATACCCAAAGTCATTTATTAAGATCAGTGGCTATATAAATTAATTAGATAAATAAAATAAATAAACACAGCTATGAAACAGAACATTAAAAAAAGAGTAAATATATTAAGATTATTCAATGTCAAAAGTGCAGAAGTGACTACATTGTGCTGTTTCATACATTATCTGGTAATTCAAGCTGAATCTGCATGAGAGAAGGTCATGGAACCACAGGCATGAATCCGACAATGTTCGCAATATCGGAATAGTAAAGCAATTTTTTAGGAATGGGTTTTCCAGAACTAATGGTTAGGAATCCCTTCTGAATTATTGGAAACCTAGGATAAACCACTTTTTCAAGACTGGCAAATGCACCTGGTGTTTGAATGGAATGGCAGGCAGCACATTCTGAAACAGGGATGTTTGCAAGGGATCAAAAATATCCAAGACAATAACCACAATGATGGTGATTGAAGCCCTGACCCTTTTTATGTATGTCTGAAAAGTACTGGGAGGGGCAAGGACAAAAGCTAAAACTGACTTCATTTTATTTTTACTTAATTTTTATTTTGTGCAGACAAAAACCCTCTCTCTTTTTCACTTGCCATGTCCTATGGTGTCACATGAAGCAAGGTAATACCATAGCAATTCCACAGACCTTGTGAGGATGAAACAACTGAGTAGAAAAGGGACATCCTGAAAATTGGTCCCTTGCATGACCAAGAGCTCAATCTCAGAGTAAAATGATATAAACTACTGTTTTAGGTGCAGTTTGGTTGAGAGGAAGAAACAAATCACATTGATTATTTATTTATGTAGTGTGCTTTCACTCAATAACAATTCATTCAATTTTATTATTGTAAAGGGAAAAAGTACAAACAGCTAATCATGCAGTGGCAGCCCCTAAGAACGATAGTGTCTCAAGGATTTTTTTTCTTATGCCACCCCCTAGACAATTCCAGCATATCTGATCAGTTAAGAAAGAGCTGCTTGAATAATCCCTGGCTTCAAGTGGCTCTCAGAAGAGGAGAAAGATTTAGAGATCAAATCCAATTTTCATATAAATAGCACCATTTTTAATGGTTTCTATGCTGCCTAAAGTCTGAATTCAGAAAAGACAGGGAGCTTTACATAATGACTACCTCTTGTAGCTACTACCCTCTGCCAAATTGACTATTTCATAATTCATATATTTTTATATTAAAACTAGAATAAACTACTGTTGTTGGAATTCCTTTTAAAAAAAATCAGACAGAGGGAGGGAGGGAGGGAGGAAGGGAGAGAGAGAGAGAGAGAGAGAGAGAGAGAGAGAGAGAGAGAGAGAGAGAGAGAGAGAGAGAGAAATACAATGTTTTTCTAATGTTATAAAGGACACTCCAGTGTTTAAGACAGACAAAAATCCCTCCAGTAATCAGGTCAAATGCAAATTCAAAGTAATATTATAAAATGCACTTTCTCTTTTCTTTTGTTACAATAAGTAGACCAAGTGCCTGGAGTTTAAATTTTTCCTAGACTTAAATATAAAATAAAACTTAAGGAAAGCAGTACGGCTTGAAACATCAAGGATATTCAGCAGATAAAAGATGTCAGGTTGTACTGTTTTATAATATTGTACAGTTCTCAAATGGTGACTTCACCATGTTGTTCTTGCAGAGTCATTCTTGGGGGAATGAATGTCAAAAGTCATGATGAGTGTCATGATCACACCTTTGAAGCTTCAACACAGTGTGCTTTTAATGGTCAGTCATGTGGTTGTGGCCACCATTGTGACTTTTTTAACCCTTCCTTGCCACTGAGTCCCTGGTTCAACTCATGTTAAAGGATAATCTACCATGCCCAAGAAAGCAGTTGCAAGCATGTATCTTGGCATATAAATTTAATAAGAAAATATTATTATTACTATAGCTGATCACACAGTGAGACAGATTTGGCATTTTTCTCCACTTATTGAGTCCTCCCCAAGGACCTGGGATAGGTAGATATTGTTGTTTGATGGTGTTAAAAGATATAGTTGCAGGATATAAACTGTTCCTAGTAAAGATGCCTTTTACAGTTGACTGATGGTTATTTTGTCAATGCCAATGATGTTCAAGTGGTGCACCAGGTATTTTGGGATTGCACCCAAGGTGCCAATCACTTATTGGTACAATCTTTCCTTTCTCTTGTGATTCTACTTCTATTTTTAAGTCTTTGTATTTTGAGAATTTGTCCAGTTCTTTCTATTCTCTGTCTCCAGGTACTGCCACATCTACAATCCAGACTGACAGCATCTTCCTAACTTCTTCTTGGGGTCTTCAAAGTGAACTTTCAATATCTCAATATCCCTGCCTTCTCTTTGTAGGATATTTACATTTAAATTTATATGAGTTTTCTTTACAATCAAACTGTGTTGGAATATAGCATAAGTCACTCCATCTTGTAACCTTCAGTATGCTTAATTCTACACTTCTTCATGCCAACGTGTTAGGCTGCAATCTGCAGCTGCAAACACGTAAGGACAGACAACTAAGAAGCAAGTCAACAAAGCTGTCTACACAAGCTATAATATTATCACTTCCTGATAAGACCTTCCAGTGTGAACCACAATGGCAACTTTTCCTGAACTGTTAATTGTAAACTTTGGCTGTCTCTAACCTCCTAAACTTCCCCTGTTTGCC